>NW_013566444.1:0-1634 GCF_000499605.1 Eimeria maxima | reverse complement strand
GATGCCCATGGCATTTCACTTGCAGATTCTAGGCGGCATTTTGCGAGAAGCGCAGTTAGCAATCCGCCAGGGATCTTACCTGACACCCAGTGCAACCCATAGATGAACCGTCCCTGATTCGCCCATATTTTGGCCATTTGCTGTCTCCACTCATTGTTAACTTGGCATCTTACCTGGCGGTTTTGGACGGATGGTGTTAAGCTAAAACAGTAAAGCAAGGGCGCGCATTGGTTCCTTGCGTATCCATGATAGCTCACGGCGTTCGACCGGGAAAATAACAAAGTTACTGACAACTGGTTTTTTGTTAAAGTAACCACTCCCAACACAAGCTGCACCATACTTTGAAATACAGTGCTCCTGATTGCCTACTTGGGGGAAAGTTAGCAGATGGCACAGTTTCTCGAGATCTGGTCTCGATCCTGCTGGCTCCCCGTGCAGGCAATGTGGGTTTCAGGATGTTGAGACACAAAATACAGAATAAAAAGGGGCAGAACTAAGTACTGCCCGTTTCAAATACGAAAATAAAGCATGAGGCTTGCTGCATAATTACTCAAGTTCCTTCGGAAACTTGAGTAGTGGCACAAGGTTTTGCGCGTTAAGATCGGGAGCAGTCAGCTGCAACATGAAAATGGCTCCAATGAGGAGACCGCTGGAACCTAGTGCGAAACTTATTCCCCAATTTACAGTAGAGAAACCTGAACCATATAATGGTTGTTAATTCCCAATCCTTATATATATTTCCCTTTTCCTCAATATTCGGAGAGGCCAAGGTGTCAGCTCCCGGCGTGTTCGCCATTCGCACGAAGCCGCAGGCAATGAAGGATATTAATCTGCTTTCTTTCTCAGTAACGACATAGGGTTTCCTGCTCATATGAGATCCTCTATGCCAGGTGTACGCCACTGGACCTCTCCAGACCGACTTTCGTCCTGTAACTGACCTTGTTTCCACCACCGTCACCGCCCTGCCTCCGAATCGCCACGTTTCTAAGGAGACAACAAATTAGTGGCAAATGGTCCAAGAGATGCACCAGTTCCCTCTTCACGCATTGAGTCATCACGGCTGATAACTCAGGGGTGCAATATCAAGGAACGGCCATTTTAGCAGCATGCAGGTTGTCGAAGGGGCTTCGCAGTGAACTTGTACCGAGCCCCACTATTTTGGTATACTCGTTTTCCAAGCCGTGTACATGAGTGTATTCCTTCATAGGTGTGTATCCTCCTCATCTGTGAGCGTCGGTGAGGCGCTTTGGTTGCAGCAAGCAGAGATTTGCGTGTAGCCACACCAGCCGGAAAAACCATACCGCCACTGCACAGGAATCGCCTCAACCTGGAGTATATGAAGTATCCAGCAGCTGCAAATGCAAGCCGCACATTGTTGCAGATTATACAAGCAGATATATGTGTTGCTGTGGTGTATATCGCTGCTTGGTGCAACAGGAGCACCAACCGGAGAAATAACTGGAAAGTTAGAGAAGAGCAATGTGCCTCCAATTCAGAGAGTTGCGGTACCTACTGCAGCACCTCGGGATGAGGGGGAGAGCGTACATCCCCACATCTCTTGGAATCCGATGGTGGGGAAGCCTTCGGTAGGTCTTGAGTCCTCACAATTGAGAAGGCGACAGAGGCAGTGGCAA
>NW_013566443.1:0-1077 GCF_000499605.1 Eimeria maxima | reverse complement strand
CTGTCTGTATCGTACCTTTCCTACCATTTTGATTTGACAGTGTGTTTGGTCGTCTGCAATACGCGCCAGATGGTATTTTGTCTCATGCCTTTTAAAGGGCCCCAGCTACAGAGTGGTGAAGCCTCCCTTGACGAAATGTTCGCCTGCGTTTTTGATCCACCTTGGCGAGCTTGGAGCTATGTCGGCGCAAATCGTCGTTCTTGCCGCCAGAGGGACCAGGATGCTTCACCTTCAGGACGCGGTCTAGTCTAGTGTCGTACTGTCGTACGGCAGGCACGTTTGAAGTACAGAGCTCGTGCATATGAAAGTGTGTTTATATATACACCCACAAGCATCAGCCCCCCGTAGCTGCGGCGTTCCCGTTGATGTCCACTTGGCTGACGGTTGACGGGACTGTGTGGATTTTGACGGATCTTGCTCCATGAGCGCGTTCTCCGTTCGCATGCGTTTTTGTTGGAAACGTATGAACTGCACACATCATCCCAACACGAGGTCGGCAAGTTTTCACTGTAACAACTGGTTTCCATATAACGAAGCATACACTGCATATGGCGCTTACAGCCTGGTGGTGTGAAAACGAACACGCAGATGATTCATCACTGACTACTGTTGACACCGACAACCTTGTCGGCCTTTGGTGAGCTACGGCACCATTCGGCCGATACATTCAGCCGGCTTCTAGTAATGCGGTTTACAGTTGCTTCAGCTACCTTCTCACGGTCAGGAAGCTGCGCTTTCAGTTCTGTTCGAAACATACAAACTTATTCATGCCACGATGAAGAGATAAGCATAGTGCGCTCAGCCTAAATTGCGTTGTCTGGATACGCATAATGTAACACTCTTACTGCTACGCCACCTCCCCGAAGTGCAAAATCCCTTGCATATTGGCATATCGAACGTCGAACGACCTGCCACCACAACCGTTTTATCGTACGCAAATACATTGTCAGCACCTTATTACAGGCAGTGTGTTCATGGTCAGCAGAGGGGAAACAGATGTGCAGCACAACAACCTTCACGTCTACTCATTATCCTGGTATACCGCTTGAGACCCACTTCCTGGCAGTTCTCAACGGC
>NW_013566442.1:0-1416 GCF_000499605.1 Eimeria maxima | reverse complement strand
GCCTTATTAACTGTACGTCTTTGTCATTCATGATACTCCAGCATGGAGCATCCTGTTAGATATCCTGTTTGGCGTTACCTGGACTACTGGGGCCTCTTGTTCCCCTTTGAAAGTACATTCTTAAAGGTACGAAACAACTGCGTTCTGCGGAATGGGATTTGGCAATATTGCTGAACTCCTGTCATGATTCCTCTAGCATTTGTATCGATGCGCTACATTAGGAAATGCACCTACCCAGATTGAACTGGCCTTGACTCACTGGTCATACAAAGGTGGTTCCGCCGCATGCTTGTATTCCCTCAGATGGTGGGCTGCTAAAATAAACTAGGCCACACTTTAACGTGCCCGTATGCGTAGAAGAGTCATGCTTGCAAAATCCGCCTACAGCAAGATGTGGATGCGGGTCTTCTCGTGGAGAGCTTTCTATCCATATGCGTGGAGCAGGGGAAATTTTGCAGCACGGACGGTTTCCAGCTACGTCCGGCAGGGGGGAACTGGAAGCATAGTTGCACATGACCAAACGCATATGAGCTTCAGTGGACGACCAGATGGTGAGTGGCACCGAGCAGGGAAAATCACGTAGGCCTCTTGCAAAGGGCATCGCGAAGGGAATCGTACCGGTTTTTCTGTGTGTTTGCGGAGGAGGCAACCCTCGCCGACTTTGTTTCAGAACTCTCACAGTCGTTCATGATACGACCCTGTCTTGTCCATTTAGGTTGTATATTTTGCGCAAGTGCTGGTGTCTTCGTTGTCTTCGGAAACAAGCGGATGACGAGTTCGAAGCCGTCTGGCATTCCTCAGAAAGGTCTTTTACAAAACTAATCCGATTCGTGTGGCTTAGAAGGGAAGTAAAATGTTACTAGAATTTCACACGGCGCAGTATTGAGGAAAATTCGTTCCATTTCTTGGAGAGTGGAACATTCGCCTTACTTCATTGAGCAAACGCCACAATTTATAGAACAGATAACCAGAACGCATTCGGTGGAATCGCATGCAGACGGTGCGCTTGCTCGCAGACGACAGAACACATTTGAGTATATTGTGCGGTAGCCATGCAGCATGCAATTTGCATGGACAAATTCCAGCATCATGCTGTCTGGATGTTATTAGACACTTTGTAGACGCTAATGTGTTGGCAGAAGAACACGTCATGGCCAAATGATTTTCGGCGGCAGTCGTAAAAAAGCATTCGGCAGAGAAAACGTGCTCTGTCAGAAAGTGAGCCTTGCGGTTGGCGGGGGGACGATAGGTGGAGAGCGCAGAGGTGCTGGCCATAGGTGAGGCCTGCCAGCTTGGTGCAAGCAACTTCCTACTGTGATGTGGAAGTACATTAGTGTATTAGTGTTGGAGTTGCGTGGGCTCTAATCGTTCTGTGAAGTGGTTGGCTGACGCGTGCCTACTCATCGTTCGACCCAG
>NW_013566441.1:0-2103 GCF_000499605.1 Eimeria maxima | reverse complement strand
TGTTAGCTGCAGCAGTTATAATTGTCTTTGCTGGTGGTGCCAACTTGATCGAGGGCGTTTAGTGTTTTTCGCAAAGCACCGATGCTGTTGACAACGTTTTGTGGGCTGGGTAGCTCTTCAGCCTTTGTGTGCATGTATTGCTGACTGCCCCATGCTGTAGAGAATGAACAACCACGGGACTGCGTTTGTACGATTTCATGTAACAGTAAAGAAAAGTTGAGCTTGTTTAGTTTAGCAGTCTTGCTCCTTAGCTAGTGGGTTTTGCAGCTGCTTTGTTTGCATTGGAGAACGAAGATATATCATTTTGAATTGTTGGGAAACAGGAAACCTACTCATGCGGCAAGCGAGGTAATCTTTAGAGACGAAGGTGGCTTGCTCATAATGGCATAGCTGTTTGTATGACTGCATCGCGCATTAACTGCTATCTGCGCAATGCCAGGAAATGATATGCAGGTGCAGAAGGGGTGCTAGATTGCCATGCAGACTTTTGGACGTTCGTTACGGGTGTTCTCGGATGTGTCATAACTTGTTGTAGGGTGTGCCTATAGGAAAGCAAAAAGGGTTCGGTTGAGTAATTAGGTGTGCGTTTGGGCGTGGGACGAGTGGATCGTTTCTACGTTCGGTGGGATGAACCTTGGCGAGCACGTCCACCATTCAGATGTTGCATGAAACAAGAATGCAAAGCCTTGAGCAGTGCATGGAGAGCGTTTCCTTTTGCCCCAATCGATTGCGAAGTAGGTTTATTCCTGCAGGACCGTGGCGCGAAAGAGGAACCACCGGGCTGCACTAAAGATGATCGAGTGTCCGTCGGGAATGAGCATTGATTGTTTTTCTGCTCGGGTTCAGGGCGGTCATGTGTAGTTGACGTTGGTGTTGAAGTCATGCTGTCAGTGCCAGTGAGAGGTGTCAAAGCTTTTGACGCTATGCTTGTAAACGGCTCGTGTTCGCTGCTTGGCAGGCGCAGTATGATGTGGACATTTTCACGTTGGAATGACGGGGTGAGTCTTTGCGGCGTTTGGAACCTAGAGGTGCAGGTACTGCTAAGCATAGGGAGGGCGCACGCGAGCTTTTACATGCGCATGGTGTGTTCACTGTCCATATATACAGCATTGCAAAACTCCCTACACAGCAAGTGCGTTTTTATTCTGAAGCGATATTATTGTTGGTCGCCCCACTCTCGCCAGCAACAATGTTCGCGAGGTGTTGAGCGAGTGTGCCTTGGTAGTGGCTTGGGAGAGTTCGGAATGTTGTGCCTGCATAGCTAGGTGGTAGTGTACCTTTGTGTTGGTGAGCATACTATGCCTGATCACCAGACACCTGTGGATGGCTCTGTAGACTGTGCGTCAAATATGAAGAGCCCTTTTCCTCGTTGTGAGGTTCGCAGTGCTGTAGCTTTATGCAGAAGTTGTATAGTCTTCTATACTAGACAATTGGATTTGTTCACGTGGAGTGCTAGCCACTCACCATATTGCTCCAAAGCTAGTGACAGCTGAAAAAGCCAAGTTGCACTCACTATAAATGCGTGCAATTGCAGCTTTAGACAGAACACTAATGAGTCAAAACAGTGCAGTAACTACTGAGGCAGGGAGGCTTTCCGGGAGGGCGCATGTGTTTGATTGTGGCGCCAGCAACTTGCAACGACGCGCATGTGAAGGTGCTCTCTAGCACCATATCCATGTGCCTAGACTGGGCCCTCTGAAGAAATTGTTGCACTTACCAGATTGCTTTATGCACAAGCGGATTCGATGATATGCCAGTTGGGTTGATCTCCCAACTGCACATGCGAGTATTCCGTTTGGCAGCTTTCCGACGTTTCAGTAGTGCGAGTCGCGAGACAGTCTCGCTAGAGGAATACCGTGGTGCGCATGGCCCGTCTGCTGTGCTTATTGTACAGGCCCTTACTTGGTTTGTTAGTGTCTCCTGCAGTCGTGACAGCTGTGTCGTTCTGCAACCACTCCTCTTGTAGGCGTACGCTCGAAAGCATTTCAGGTATTTGCATAGGTGTGTATATGTGCTGGCGTCAGACTGACGAGACTGTCTAAGCAGAGGGTTCCAGCATTCCGTGCAAATAACTTCGTTCCTGCATTTGTAGCAAGTACGTAT
>NW_013566440.1:0-1977 GCF_000499605.1 Eimeria maxima | reverse complement strand
TATCCCAGCAGACGTCCAATGACGACCACATAGATATGGCTCGCCATATTTTGCTGCTTATACACGTATTAAAACTTTGGATCAGATGAATGGCTGGCTACGCTATTACGGTAGTCAATCTCCTCCCAACCCGATACCCGAGCAAACGCCTTTGCGTGCGGGCCGACAGAATCTGCCCCGAGAATAGGAGGGAAAATTGAATGCGGACACTGCATCTGAACAATTCCTGTCTGAGGCAAACCCAACAACAAAGGCGTTATGTGCTCTCAAACAGTCTGCATGGGCAGGCGACACCACCGAACTTAGCCGCGTTCAAGAGAGGTTTGCATCATCAGTAGAGCAGATATTAATTGGTTCTGTCTGTTCATGTGAAATAGTATGGGAGCGGTGCTCTAGGTAGCAGATAATGAGGGATCATTTCGGGATCCTGGACACCCACCAGAAAAGTACCACTGCAGCGAGCCAGACAGAATGCGCCCTTACAAACTACGGTTGTGCAACCTTGTATGTTCGGTAGTACGTTTTTGCCGACTGCACTCTGACATGGCACTGCCAGCCGTTATCGCATAAACCTCCGATTGTCTTTTCGTGCACTGTCATGGAAGGTTTTACCCACCTGAATTGCGGCTTCACGGCAAGTAACGTACCATATGCTGCTAGAGTCTCTGCTAACGCCACACGCTGGAAGGTACTGAAAGCTTTCGAATGCTACACACAACATCGCCGCCGACTGCCTGAACAGTGAATTGAATGCTGCTTAACACAGCCCATTCATGGTCAGCCAAGCTCCCAATTGTTCCCATTGCAGCCCCTTGTCTTCGCCTTCACAACTGCAGCATTCTCCTGTTCTCTTGACTCTGTGGACATTCTCCAGCCTCATCCTGACGGCAATCAATGCCACCAAACAGCGTAATACGCGCACAGGCGGAGTAGCTGTACAACCAACCAAACGAGCTTCTGTTGACGCAGTTCAGACAGAGCATATTCTTCGCGTCAAAAGCAGGATGTGTACCACTGAATGATTTGGAATACTGCGAAGGTGTTACCATAGTCCATGAACCCACCTCCTGTGTCCCGCATACACATGATAAGCGATGATGCCTTTGGCATCCAGCCTACAATTTCTGCTGGCACCTATATGATTTGCGCGTGCGCACTAAGATACGCACAGACAACAGCATAGCGGGAACTGCATCCGTCGGCTCAGCACATTCGCATAAGCAGTTAGCCCGTGTGTTAATCCTATAGAAGAACCAAACAGCCCCAAGAATAGAATTTGCTGTGATTAGAACCTTGCCGCGAGTCTCGCGTGTAGCAAGACTTAGCTCTCCTCATCACGGAGGCGTCGGAAACCTCATCAAGCAAACCGATTGTTAACAGGTGTGAACCCTCCAAATAGCCTTCACAGATGCCAACGCTCTGCTCGCCCGCAGCCAACCCTGCCCCACACTTCTGTAAAAACAACTCATGTGCTGCTTAGCCTTCCACGAGCCCAGCAACCCGGTTCATGTCACCTGATCAATGCGTGTGGAGATACCGTTATGTAACAACCTCCAGCAACTGGCACCCACATCCACAACCCTACACATGCACACCCACACCCACATACCCTCATATACCCACCAACCACTCTGCATGCATACACACGTACACATAGAGATACATATAAAAACACACTCACCCGCACCCACAAGCACACACACGCACGCACATACACAACTAAACCACCACACAGATGTATTTTGAAGCGTTTCCTATCCCAAAGCCAAAACGATGATTTGGACAAACGATTCTGGACTTGCCTACCTCCACCACCATCATTGCACTGTTACCTATGCCAGCAACAGCAGACAACAAAATATGGAGACCGACATCCTAAACAGACTACGGGAGGCGGTTGCTCGTGGCCTTCCCATACCCAAGCCGCTCCTCCATCCATTCATTTATCCTGTTATCCTGCTCCCGGCGCCTAATTGT
>NW_013566439.1:0-32099 GCF_000499605.1 Eimeria maxima | reverse complement strand
ATATATATATATATATGCAGCAACATGCTACACACACTGTAACGTTTAGCATGCGGCGTCTTTTTTGAATTCCGCCTGTGTTTCTGGCTCTCAGGAGATGAATTGGGAAGGCCTGGGCATGGAGATGGGTTTGGGGGGGACGCACTGGACGCCTCTCCTCGTAGGCTTCGCCGCATGCAACGGGCGCGTCTGACATCCGATGACCAGCAGGCAACATCAGGACGCCGACGAGTGACACCGTTGGTGCCCTGGTGGTGGGAAGACTATGTTAAGACAGGCGCTGGACTGGACGGACCAACACCAGACGCAAGAGGTAGGAGGGGCGACGGTGCTGCTTCTGACAGTTCGTCCTCTGTGAATTCTACTATATCACTCTCAGCATCACCCCACGTTTTCCGTATACCATGCGGAAGTATGATGGGTGCGCCTTCGCCAAGCGTTGATTCGACCCCGTGGCAGACATGTGACGCTGGGACTGGGGCCATGCTGGCGCGCTTTACTGAGGTAGTTGACAGCCAAAGTCGCTCGTGTGTACATAAAGGGACCCAGCAGGCGAGCACTGCAGCTAGAAGTGATGGTGTAGACCTGTCGGTCGAACTTATTCATGCGGCTGCCGAGCTTGTTGACAGCATTGAAAGCTGGCCTGTTGAATTTGGGGAGCAGGGAGCAGGAATCGCAAAGGCTCATCAAAGCCGTGACCTTGCGTGTGGTGAGAGAACTGATGGTGCATCTTCGGAGTGCTCCCTACCAACTTCCGAATCGGGGAGGTTGCCTGTGTCTGCACCGGCCGGAAGGAGGGCCAAGACACAAAAAGGCAGCGAAGGAACCGCTCCAGGCGTGGCGCAGTCCAGTAACACTGAGAGCATGTTGACATTTGTTTCAACGGTGCTAGCAGCCCCCACTGACAATGAGGTAGATTGTGTCAATGGATTCGAGTTGCTGCAAGGCAGCCTGCGAGCTCTGTTTGGTTCGGCAAGCCCAGTTGAAGTGTCGCAGTTGAAGGCCGTGGACATCGCGAACAATGATGTGGCCATGGAGAGTAAGTGTCCCGCGCTGATCGCACTGGCGTTGCCCGGGGGCAAGACATGTTGAAGGACAAATCCCTGCCATAAGGAACAACTATATCACTTCGTTTCGTGTAAACGTGCTTCATTATTGTGCCGGTGGGGTGTTATTGCAGAGACTGCAGCCGTTCAGCAAGACAGTGGCATGCCAGCCAATCATGCTGTACCGGAAATCCAAATACCAGCAGGAGATGCAGATACGGCAGAGGAGGATAGAAGCCGCATCGCAGAGGCCAGACCTGAGTCTGCTAAGCATGGTGGCACCGCCGCTTTGGATATAAATGCCACCACTCCTCTCTTGCGCTCTCTTGCCGCATCATCGGCTCCGCCTGTGGAAAACACACAGGGCCAGCTGCTTGTGGATGACTTCTATGCACTTCCGCTGTTAAAAGGAGCCTTGTGGTACCGGGATACCTATGATCCATTCGAGAAGGACTATACAGATGCCCAAATAAGATGTAAGTCTTTTCGAATGTTGACAGTTCACCATGCATATTGCCTGAGTACAGTTGTGTGCAGCCTGATGGTGGATATTGTCTGCAGATGATATGCATTACCTGTATGGCGCATTGGGTAGGTTGTAGGAATTGCTGCATTCCCCGCCACTACAGGGCTTTAGAGCTGTCCGTAGACTTTTCTGTTCTTTGTGACCCACAGTAAAGCCTATGAGAGCTTTTGGGCGAAGGCAAGACCGCCATGGTCGTCATAGGAGGCGCTCTTGGAGGCGTTCTTCGCAGAGTGCAGGCAGCTCGCCGCGAGGGAACTCACCTGTGCCTTCTCGCCCCCAAGGGACGGCTGGGATTGGCTTGAGAAAGGCCATTCAAGGGGGTTCAAGGTGGGCTAGCTAAGCAGATAATGGCTCAGAAACGTGCAGTAGCAGACGAACGGGAACACCCACCCAGCCAGAGCCTTGAAGAAATCGCTCGGCGTTGTGTTGTGGGCGTGTTTTTGCAGAGGAAGGGGTTTCGGTCCTCTTTCAGAAAGGGCGGGGACAGTGAGGATTGGAGGTAGACGTGTCGTCGTCCGGACTGTTGAGGATGGGGCTGGTTGGGCGTCTCGGGAGCCAAGTGCTGGTGGCTTGTCTGACTTTTCTCTTTCTCGGTGCAGCATGTCGGTGGACTCGAGCATATCAAGCCGTGGCGTGAGCGTGTGCAGCAGAGCCACGAGCAATGCAGGTTCCGTCTCTGATGCATCTATTCAAGGGGGTGGCACTCCACAGAGCCCGGGTGCACACGAAAGTGCACCCCGCCACAAACGAGGAAGAAGTCGGCATCCTCCGGGTGGACGCGGGGGCGGCGGGGGCGGCAATTCCTCCACACCTACTGGCGTGTATCTGGATGTTGCCCGCAAGCTGTGGCGATGCCAGTGGAGGGAAAATGGCCGCTTCAAGACGAAGAGTTTCCCTTTGAACCAATACAAGACATTGAAGGAGGCACGACGGGCATGCGTTGTGTTTCGGTGCTTAATGGGGGGTTGGGAGGTACAACCGGCTTGGCTTGGTGACGATGAGGGAGGTGATGTTGATATAGAGCAACCTGCAGGTTTTTCAGAACCTTCTGGAAGTAATGCAGGGACTGAAGAAGCGCAATCCACACCCGCTGCTCCTTCATAAGTGCTGCTGGCAGTGTGTGGCTGAGGGCATTTAAGTCCCCTCTGGGGACTCCCTGCAGTCATCAGCTTGAGTTTCAGGTTTCCGTGCAGCAGTAATGGCATGAGATGAGACTTCGAATTTGTTCACGGTAATAAGTGTGAAACACATTTTTGTCCATGGGGGCGTCTGCATTAATGTATAGTTGCGTGCAGAAGATAAATACACACAAAAAGTGCAGGCTTTAGGCTGTATTACTAGAGCATAAGGAAGCAACAGTCGCGGTAGACGTGAGTGGGTAAGCGTGCTCACTATGGAGGGACGGGCCTGCGCTTTCTCGCCGTTTGCAGAGTAGGGGACTGTTTGCGCTATCTCAGAACGGACCCATCAAAGGAATGACACAGATGGACTGCGGGTACAGTTCTTCCATATGCCGCATAGGCATACACATGCTACAGCACCCTGCATTCCGAAGGCGAGAACTGTAGCAGTCCAGTGCATGAAGGGCGCAGACTGACCCAAATAAGCAGAGCAGGTGTCTTACACAAATACACACCAGGGAATCAACTTTGCGACGCAGCAGCCAGCACGCGAGGGCTTCCAAGTCGAAAACGGACGAACGAGGCAAGCAGTTTAAACATGATTAAGTTCAACAGAAAAACTGCATTTCTATTGTAGGCGTTAGAATTGGCGAGACTGACGGGTTAAGGGGTTCCTTGTGGGTCTGCTAACGTCAACAATAGTTGCGGTGTTCGAACCCTCAACCTCCCAGTCTACGCCAGTGTCCATCGGTTCCGAGACGTCACAGTTAAGGAGGTCTCGAAGAGCATCTGGTTCCTGCTCAACTAAGGCACATGAGTCAACAAGGGGTTCAGATTCCTCATAGCTTGAGGAAGCCATGGAAACGAGACGACTGCTGACTGAAGAGTCTCCACCTCCCTCGAGGTAAACCGTTCCAGATGTCGCAGGCAACAAAGCAGGCAGCACTTTCGGCTTCCTGCAATCTAGGTTAGGTGGGGGCAAATGCTCTTCTTGGCTGCTGCGGGGAAGTGACAGCTGATGGGTTGTGGTTGCATCTACTTTGACGCCTCCCATTGAAAGGGCATACGCCTGAGCCAGCACATCAGCATAGGTAGCCATTCCGGAGTCGGTTGATTGTTGGACCTCCCCCTTCTTCTCCTCAAACGCAGGAAGAGGAAGGGTAACCTCTTCTTGCCCTCCTGAACCACCAAGCTGTGTGGGTGCAGCAGCTCGTCTCTCTGCAGGGTTTGAGGTGACCCCATTCCGCCGACTGGCTGTCCTTAAACGCGCTGCCCTCTGACGACGAGTAGCCACTCCTACAGACGCCCTGCGCTGAACAGAACAGTCGTCGTCATCTTGGGAAAGAGGCGGGGGGGGCGGCTGGCGGGTTGAAACAGCTGTTGCTGTTGTTGGCTTGCTGCGTTGATTTCGGCCGCCTGCATCTACTTGCGGTGGCAACGCTCGCAGACCAGTAGCCAAAGACGCCGCGATGCGCTCCTCCAGCGTGGCTGAACAGGACTCTAAGACCTGCTCTGCGTATACATTGAGATGGATCTCCCCGGTGACAGGATCTAGTTCGCCCCCCTGTAGCAAGGCAGCAGCGTACTCCGGATTGGACTTGACAAAAATTTTCAACCCTTCAATAAGATGGAACGCTTCGTCTGCGAAAAGCGGCCACCCTTGAATTCTATTTCGCTCTTCTAAAGCCATGAGTCGGGCGCCAAAGAATCCAAATCTGCTGACGGGGAAGTGTTTCTGCACTTGTTTATTCTGTTCATTTTTCCAGTAGGAGATCCAGCGGATCTGGTTGTGATCAAAGGTGAGCCCTTGAACTCGAGGGGTGTATCGAGCAAGGTTTCGATACACCTTGCGTTCACGCAGAGGCAGCCCCCTGCCTGTTCGCGTTGGTTTTGGTCGGGCTTCCTGTTCAGGGGAGGCATCCGCGGAGGCAAGGTCATCCGCAAAAGCTTGAGTGTCTGGCGTTTCAGAATTTCCTCCAAGCTTCAACATATTCACCACACAGAGTGGGACGTTATTGCCGAAGGATTCGAGTTATCTCTCTCCCCAGCTGCAGAAGACGGCGCAAAGAGGGACTCCTGGATGCCCGGAAGAAGCATGCAATGAAGCAGCATACCAAACGTGAAACGCCCACGAATAAGGTAATTTAGCTGTTTGTGTGAAAGGAGCTGGCGACTGCAGGTCTTTGACACTGCTGGTGGAACAAGAGGTCAAGACACACCTGAGTCAGCAGAAAAAGTGGCTCTAGCGCAAGATAATATGGTGAATGGCCCTTCCCCGACAGCATCTGCTATGTATGAGGAAACAATCCGGGAACAGTTGTTTGGAAAAAGAACCGAGCGCCGCATGAGATGAGCAATTTAAACTAAACACGGTGGTCGTCACTGAGGCACCACGGCCTCCGCATCTCCCATAAGCAAAACCAATGGCGTTTCGGCAGAGCCAATAACGGCCCACCTACCCAAATACATTGATTTAAATCTGATTTTAAACACATTTAAAGTAACTTGCTCGATCATTAAGAAGACTACAATGTAGGACAGCGCTGGTCTGACGATGGTCAAGCCAGCAGAGGCCGGCGGTGAAGGCAGCAGCCGAAAGCCTCACAACCCCGGAAACACCGCCCAGGCAAGAGGACTACTGCGCGTTAAAACAACCATAATACAAAGCTTTTTGAACTGAAATACGTGTCAAACTCCCGTTTGCCTGAGTTCCAGCTTACACCCAGAACAACCCCCTGAAGCTAGCCTAAAAACAGCACGGCTGAAGTCCTCCCAGGCGCCGGTTATGGGCATCGCGGCAGTAAGGCTTTTAGCCTTAGTGCACCCTCCAGTGCACATTCCTACTTCTGATCATACGCTTAGTAGTTATACCGAAAGCAAAAGCGAACGGAGGATTAAAAATATTATATCACCCTTCCAGGCATGGGCAAACGACATACTCCGGGTAACCATTGGATGGGCTAAATGCAATGCATCGAACCGACAAGAAGGCGTGATTTCAACAGAAAATCCATGCTCCTTGCTATTACTAACATATGCCTCTTCACGTGCAACACCGAGGACCCGCACAAGCAGCGATAGCCCCCCGGTAGTTTCAGTCCAGTGGAAGAACAGGGCGCACCGGCCTGCGCATATTTGATGCCTCAGTGGTCAGAGATAAAACACTGTATTCTTATGTGCCTGTTCAGCCTTCAGAGGAGGCAGTGCACAGACTGTCAGTAACTTTAGGCTGCCAAGTGCCCAAGAAGTCGAGATTGCTGGTAACGAGACAGGGGGCCTGAGAGAAGCACTATGCTAGCCACCTTCCAAGCAAACAGAATGTAAAGAACGTAGTAGCAGAAGCGATACGACGATAATGCTTACTTCAGCAGGACTCTGGATGCAGCCCCAGCTCTAGTCCATGCCCTGTATCAGTCCCGCCATATTCCAGAGCAACGACAAGGAGACGCTCTGTTCCGGAGATGATGTCGTAATGCTTGCACGGATGAACTAGACTTTCGCTGCTCTCAGAGGTTATGGACTTTTATGTTGGGAAACGAATCGTGCATATCATAAATTTTGTCACCCTTGACTTGAGGAGAGAGGCTAGCTTCAAACTGGTGGGAAGGGACATCACATCCCGGAAGATAAGGCGCGAACAGCCCTGGGCACATCTGCAGTGACAATGAGCTTTCTATGACAACGGCCCAAAAATATGAACTCATTTGTATCCGATAACAGGCAACCCACTTCCTGCACGTTCATTCCAAATGCACACGCACACCCCGCACACTCAGTGTAGCTCGATTTACCTGTCTACAGACAGTCCACGATCAACAAAAGCAGATTGACACAATAGTTTTTGATGAAACCATTGCGTGCTTTGCCGACTGTAACAGATTTTGCTGCAACACGTGACTGAGCTGGTGGACCCTCCTGCCCACTCGGGTCATTCATTGCTGGGCGGGCCCCTAGTACTGTCTTGTTAAGCAGTTTGCTTAACGTGACAGTGCAACCCGTCACTTTAGACAGCTGTGGCTTGCTGTATGCCGGACGCGCACCTGAGCAAAGGAGCCCTCAGTGCCGAGAAGCACGTCGTAGCAGATGTCCTGCATAAGCAAATCAAGCCAAGGGATTACCATGGAAGGTGATGCGGACTCTTAAGCCACCAGAAATTGAATACAACGAAAGCATCGAATTTCCAAGATGCGCATGACTCACATCACTGCGGAGTGTATACGTAGGCCTTGGCTCTGCTTTCTGATCTTCGTCCTCATTTTTGCAGTCCTCTAAGCCTTGATTGCCTTCTGCTGCTCCTTCTCCTGCTGCGCCTGCTGTTTGTGCGCCTGCATATGCAGTCCTACGACGGAAGATGTCAGTAAGGAGGCACAAGTGCACGCGGCCACTGCGACGAATGAGCAGTTGACCGATCCGCCCAGACGGAAGCGCATGCAAAGGTGTGGGACAATTTCTTCGGGTGGCACTCGCAGGGCCGCATCTGCTGCTGCTGCCCTTATTTTGTTGTTCTTGTGCCTTCTCCTGAGCCTGCTGCTGGCTCTTAGCCTGCTGCGCCTGCATAGCGGAAATATCCAGGGGTGGGAGAAGCTCTGGAAAGCACAGATGCACAAACTCGCTGCATATACACACAGCAGCACCACAGCAAACGGCATATGTTACAAACTCACCAACACAATCGATTGTAAAGGCACGAAGTGCCGAGGTTTTACAAAGGCCTGCCCTGAAATGGCCCCAGGTGGCTTGTGAATGCGAGAAGCTGTAGCAGTTATTCTTTATATGTTTGGTTTTTGTATCTCTGTGGTGCCGGTACTTGACATCCGTGAGGGCGTTTGCAAAACTAACGGCCTGCTGTCTTCTTGCGAGGTTTCGCCAGTCGTAAGGAATTGGCCATTCAGCAACAAAGTAGCAGCACTGTCCTCCTGGTTTTGCTTGGAGAAGGCTTGCAGACTATCTTTCCCACTCTTAAACTGCACTGCTGTTGATTCGCTGCGTCTCAAGTGGTTAGGGGTGGAAGCCGCAGTGTCTATACCCTGCAGCTCGTCCAGTTGCTGCTGCTGGTGGTTGTTGAAGGCTACAGGCGTCCCGTAGTCTGTTTCCTGTTTGAGCTGTTCGTCCTGCATGCACCGCCGACCTCTAAGCTTGAAAGGGATGGTGATGGGGAGAAATAAGTGGCCCTGGGACTCGTCTAGAGTCAAGTCGCTTAGGCTAATGGAGCGCGGGCCCTTCTTCTGTTGCTGCTTTCCACTGCTGTTGCTAGCTTGAGGCAACACTCTCTGCACCTGCGGCGCAGGAACTGGGCTGAACTGCATTTTGCCTGCTGCTGCGAATTTAGGTCGGTTTAAACGGTCTTGACCCTGCAGCTCACAGACGAACAAGGACACAGAGAAATCGCCAGTGCCGTCTGCAGAAGAGGGTGACTAGCACCACAACATCCTGCAGCCATCTCTCTATGACGCATGTGTCGAGGTGTCAGCACCCAAGGTGATGTCGTTTATCTGCAGCGCGAATCCGGAACCGTAACCACTAAACCCTACGCAATATGAAATGACGGCTGCCAAACGTTCTTCCGTAGTTGGCATGCCCCCTTGCGCTCATCCACTTATGATCATAGCCATAAACCGCAAACCATAAAGTAAGGACTTACTTGACCAGTGGGTTGATAACTGTGCAGAGAACGCAGCAACAAGGCGTCAACGCTGAAATCAGATATTCCTGCTGTCGCTGACGCGGAGGCTGTTGGTCCCGCGGCTGTTTCCTGCTTGACAGCTACATTGGGTGTAAACTTGATGGTGCTTCTGTTTCCAGAGCTGCTGCTGCTGCCACTGCCCCCATCAGCGGAAACGAAGGGAACCGATGGACGCACATAATGCTGTTTCAGCCTGGGGTCGCGAGGCTGAAGAGAAGGCACGAGTTGACCGGCGCCCCTTGGAATCCGGAGGGCTGCTGCTGCCATCTGTTGCTGCTCGTGCTGCCGCATAGAAGAGAAACTGCGAACCCTCACTGCAAGCATATCAAAAGGACAAAGACGGAGTGAGTGAGGCGAAACCCACCTTTTGGTACACGTAGAGCAGCACACCAAATAATGGGATACGCAATTTAGATAGGCACGCTTTGATCACCCATGCCAACTACGCAACAGGAAGTCATCCTACGGGTCTCCGTACCCTGTATTTACAAGCACCTAGTTCGACTGGTCGGCATATGTGGAGAGAAAGATGTGCAGTAGGTGACAGCCAATTTGCAACAAATAACCTACAAGGCTCCTTCTTGACAGGTGCCAGATTCTGCCGGTTGTCGCCGCTGCCTTCCATTGCCTTCTCCTAATGAAATAAAAATACCATCGAGTTCCCAATCAGGGAGTGGAGTGTATAAATGTGGAGGTTTCAATATATCCCCCCAAATGTATTCTGAATTCGTGCTCGGTCAGCTGGAGAGGCGTTCTTTGACGCCTGGAAGTGTGTACGCGAACGGGTCCAAACACCGCAGGAAAATGACCATTTACTCAATTAAACAACTCTGAATTTATTTTGGAAGGACGTTAGTTACATCAGGAGGTAAAACTCCACTTCTTGTGGGGCAGCTGCATGCACCCAAGAAGGCTCAAGCCCGGTCGAATCTTGAATTAATTAGGCAAATTTTATTTAAGCAGTACGCAGAGTACAAAGCACATTCACTTAGTTCAAGAGAGGATGAAGTTTCAGCATTTCCCCGTGCTACGACTACTTCATTTGTTGTTTGTTGGCGGCGATCGTTTGAACACACACATACACCACCAATCTGTAACCAGCAGGAACCCTTCATGCCAACCCTTATCCAGCTGAAGGTTGTGGAAATTCTAAAAGCGTTTTCAGGATCGTTTAAAATCTCTTTTTCTTTTGTATCAATCAACTCCATGCACTTCAAAGTTATGCTGCCCGTGGCGCAAGACACCTGCTTGTTTACTACAAGAGCGACGACAAGCCAGAGGCGATTTGGCGATTTCATGCTCCTTTCTCGCCATACTTGTCTCATTTATTTTTCATTTGGTTTTTGACGGACAACTTGATATTTCGGAGAACGGACTTTCTCCTTTTTGCAGGAAAAGGCGCAGCTGACGCGATGACGGCGAGTTCTACAGCGTGTCTTTTGCCGTAGACATTAGGTCTTTGGTTTCATTCTCAGGAGAATGCAGGGCCTCAAAAAAGTCGCGAAGGATAAAATTACTCCTTCGGCTCCAGCGGCCTCTGCGCGGGAAGTGCGTTGTATGATTAGACCTGCAGACACTGGACAATATACAACCCTTTGGCATCAGCAAGTGGAAACACCTGTGCATTTTCCCGTATTCTGGTTAGTAAGACTGCATGCTGACACTTAATGGCATTAATTTGCTATTTTAGTGTGCCCCACGCAACCGGCTTGAGTGGGTGCATGCAGAAACGACAGCAGGAGTACAGCATTGACTACGAGGCCTACCGACACTTCGCCTTCTTTGCAGGCCTTTTGTTGCACGCTAACGCCCCCACACCAACCAGTGCTGTTGACCTGGTTAAGTGGTGAGTGTTCATTAGTCGCATGATATACATCTGCACAGTCGTAGATTGTCACTTGCGGATAAACTCAACTAGCCCCTGGTGGAACGAGTGCTGAGAGGGGTGTTTGGTTATCTACTCGATGCTGGATTTGTGTGGATGTCACCAGGTACCTGACAGAAAAGGCGTACTGCGTGCCGAGGGTGCGTCCCCTTGACTGGACTTGCATGAATCACACTTTAGCCCAGGCGTTTTGTGAGCCATTGCAATTTGATTGTTCTCTTTCCATCTAAACGGTAATATTTGTAGCTTGTGAGAACAAATGTGCCCTGAGCTTAGCTTTGTCCGGTCTGCTGTTGTCAGGACCTCTCGCGTCCTCTTGTCCCCAACGTGTATAGGACTTTAGTTCATAATCTTATCTTGGATTCTTGTGTGGAGGTACGTGCGCCTACGTACATCGTATGAGGTGTGTGCGCGCATAGGTGCGTTTTGTGCATAAACGCAACCTGCCGTTGCATGTTCTGCCCACAAGGGAGTTGTCAAACAGGGGAATTCAACTAATTCAATTTTCTTGTCCTGCTGCTTGTTTCATTTTTCTGCTCATCCGTCTCCTCGTCTTCGTGTGCTTTTTGTGTCGAACGCCTCTTTTGCTGCTTCGCAGGTAGTGCAGGATTCTGGAGATGGCCATCTTCAGCTGCTCCCCAATAAATATTTTCTGCTATGGGCTTGGAAAGATTTCGCATTGGATTTCGATGTCCGCATGCGGGCAACCCCGTTTTGACGTAACTGTAGTGCATGCAGTGATACATTCTCGGGCACGCCTCTTTGCCGGTACATGAACCGCAATACCCCATCTGTTGGTAATTAGTAGCTGCTCTGACAAGGGCGGATTGACCATTTCACAGGTCGGTCGTATGTCAGTGGCCGCGGATTGCTGGAAACAGTGCGCTTCCTTACATAACACATATATATGCAACGTTGCTGCCTAAAAGAAGTATAGCGGCATTCGAGATAATCACTTTGCCTTTTCCCCCCGACAAGCAGGCTACCAGGTTTAGTATTCGAAACAGCTGCAGGGTAGTAAGCTGTTGGACCGCACTCACAGCCAACTCATTTTCTGCCTGGAGGCTGAGCTTCATAGGTTTATGCAGCCTGCCTTGAGCTTCTGCGACCTAGGCGCCACAACCGTATACGTGGCGTAAGAATAAGACTCAGAAACATGAAATGACCGAAATTTTATTGTTACAAGAGTTTTGTGGCACAACGGAGCCAACCCACTACAGCCGTGCAGCCTGCACACTCGCCGGCGAGGCACTAACAGATACGTCCCACAATATCAGTTTATTCCACTTTGGAAGAATAGTGACAACCCCTCATAGTTAAGGTGGTTAAAGAAACCTCCATAGCCGCTGTACCCATTCGGGAGGCATCCATCAGGTATCGCTTGTAATACAGCACTACCGAGCCTTCATGGGAGTGTACTCCATATAGAGGAAGAATATAATATTGCTTCAAGCGCCATGACTAAGGCAGTAACCGGGGTAAGTATAGACGCAAGCCTTTAGAACTGATCGAACACAACAGGCGGTAAAGCTTCAGCCAACGCGGGCGTCTTTGATAAATCGGCCAAGCAAATGAATCATAAGAGGACTACAGCAAGGGGTACAAGCTGTGAGCAAGATGCCACGTGGTAAGGTTGCTGGGTGACGCAGGCAAACTCTACGCCATCCAGCTCTGTACTGTTGTGGAGAAATGTTTCATTAGTTATCCACACCATACTCAGAGGTATACCCATATAAATCAGCAGCACGCTACTAATCTATGGATATATATATTCAGTAGGCAATAACAAGTAGGTCATTGAGTGACCCAATGCGTTGAGATGCACCCGGGGAAGACTTTTTTGTTTGATGCATTACAGAAATAAGGTACGGAAGAGAATAACATAACAGGTGGAGCCTTATTGGGCCTTCAACCCCGCAAGGTGTTGGGCGCGGTGCCTGAGGAAAATGGAGTCGGTTGCTGTTGTCTTGTGTTCCTCTTCAGCCTTGGAAAACTCCCAAACAAGAAAAATTTGCATTCTGGTAGGGGCAAAGCACTGAGGAGCCATGGGGTATACGTCATGCTGCAACGCTGCCTAAGGCAGTTAAGAGCGTATACAGCCTCTCTTTCACCCCTGTCACTTCTTATGTTTCTTCTTCTCCTTTTTGTCCTTCTGGGCAAACACACACACCAAGGGGCGGAAACTGGGGCCGCTCTATTATTCCAAATATTGCTGTACTTTTGACTTAAAAAGCAAAGCGATTGCGGGTTATACTTCCATATCTATGCTCAAGAATAAGGACAGTTCATTCAATCTGTTGGCCAAAGTGGGCTGGTGAGAATTGCAGACACGTGCTGTGTCCTGCCTGTGTCGAACCTCTCACCTTGTGTTTGTGCTTTCGTTTTTTCTCCTTCTCCTTCTTGTCTTCATCGTTCGAGTCTGCAGCACTCGCTTCGCTTTCCTCATCATCGTCTTCGTCTTCAAAATCTTCATCTGCATAACCCCAAAACTTTCAAGACTTGACAGAAGTTCATATCCATTCTATATTTTAACTTCTGCATTGTATCCTGCTTTATGCCGTATCGATTCGTGCGTACTGCTGGCTTTCTTTGCTACGTGGCAAATGAAACAAGCAAGCCATATGAATCTGGTGGCTAAACTATATCCGAAGGAGATGACTTCATCGCTTTCTGCCATCAGCTTCGGTGCCAGGATTATTTAGGGCATAAGGCATGATAATGCTTTGGCTCAGCTACCTGTTTCGGACTCCTCTCCGCCGTAATCATCATCATCTTCGTCAGTTTGTATTTCTTCTTCTTGCAGTCCACCTGTCCGCTGAGCATTTGAATTCTCGACATTCTTAATGCGGATTCCCCTCTGTGTCAAAAATTCCACTAAGGGCTGTGCTCACAGAACAGAGAGCACGCAGTGCATCCGCTGTTTAAATCAATAAACCAAAACCTGCTGCTTCGTGCTTCTCTCCACTGCTCGTGCTGCGTCAGAGATCTCAGTGAATGTGAATGCAGCACATAACATGCGAATCAGGGTTGTATGCTTCCATTTGCGGGGTTTATTGCGCCCTTACGGTGTACTCGTTGCGGTCAATTGAAGTAAATTCATGCTCAACTCCACCTCGGCAAGATACCGTAAACGCGAAGAAACGGTTGGTGGTACTTGCGCCAGTTCGGCTGAATTCCACGCTCACCACATCTTCAAATCTGCAAAACCAACCAAATAAGATATCAACCTGACTTAAGGCAACAAGCGAAGCGACTGAAACAAACAGACAAGAGCATGAATATATACTATGACTGCATGTATACTGCCGGCTCTTCAGCTCAGCAAGGCCCCGTTTCTCAGTATTCTTGCGCAAAGGTACATAGTTGAAACATGCATCAGATACGTGCACGTGAAGCCTCATGGCCAGCATCCTGCGTACGCATGAAATATATATATGCGTAACCGCAAAGGGACGAAACAAACATAAAAATACACACGAGGGAGAAAATATGTTCGCACCTAACAAAAATAACGGGCTTGACTATGAATAAGAAAGAACGATTGAGAGGGTACAGATGACCGCTCTGGGCTCTATAGCTGCAGGTAATCCCGTATTGGTTTTTGACACTTTTAAAGTCTCCAGGAACAATAACGCTTTTTCCAATGAGAGATTTCAGAATGCGAGTTATCACGTCGAACGTTTTGCCTAAAAACGAACAGCATCAGTATACACGACCACAAACCAAACAACCACACTCACGGGAAAGGCAAAAGTGCACCGCATTGAAACGCAAGAAAAACCAAATATCTCAGAAGCACATAAAAACACCGAAGGAAATATGAATGCAACACTAGACGACACAGCAACAACGCTGCAAAAACATTAAACAACTACCGCAAGACAACAATAATACAATAACCGCACAAAACAGTACAGTACGGCATAGGAAAAACACACATCAGCATGTAGCTAGCCAACTACCTTCGAGTTGTTTCTCCAGCCCTTTTTCTTTAAGCTCTGCCTCTTCAAGATTGACTTCAACGGAAGTGACATTTTCGCTGTCAAACTGCATGACGACAAACGGGTAAGAAGTTTGGCCCTGGCGCATCGCGTTGTCCAAAGACAATATGAAATTTACGTGCGGAGAGTTCGGACGAGGTACCAGAAACATCCTGCAAACCAACAACCGACCACCTACATAAGACATTTATATGCTGCATGCAGATACGTAGTTAAAATATTTTATGTATGTCAACGGATTCGTACTTATATATTTACATGCATGCACATGCACTGTCGTCTGTACGATTATGAATGCATCTTTTTTTAAATTACGGTAGCATGCCGCCACCGATGCACACTTTAGCATATACAGAAAATGTACATCCTACCCACTATACATTTGCACATTTATACACGGCATGCTGCAAGTGCTTATTCGTTCGGTGTGTGCGTGTGCAACAAAAGCAAAGACAAACATGTAAACGCAGAACACGTAATACACTTTGTAAGCATGCAGTCACTCCAACACAAACACGGATTGACTACACACATACACGTACATTTATATGTACAATTATTCATATTCATATTTATGAGTATGCTCGTGCATGCGTACAAACAACGATAATATGTGTTGGCAATTTCAAACACATTGCAGATACTGTATGGGCTTGTGGTTTGTGCATAATCTGCGTTATACACTTAAAAACACAACAACAAAGCACGCTCAGCATGCGCGCACTGCTACAGCTGTGTATGCAAAGGTCCTATATTACAACACAGACCTGTTGATGTTTGTGTATAGAATCGTGTAATCGTAAGACTTTCCGTGAAACTTGAGCGCTCTTCTGCCGATGTCAATTTCATATCTTCCTCTCGGCACCAAAAGCGGGACGTCATTCAAAAGGGCAATACTTTCCATCTTTGTCTCTGCCACTCCACTCTTCTTCACAAGCTTCTGCAGCAGCAGCAGCGGCAACAGCACGGTGCAAACTGGGAATAGAGTGACCGTGGAGGTGGCGTATTCTGTCCCCCAACCCTAGAACCAAATCATGCAAGCTTACGCATGTGTATGGACTACTGCGCACTACACATGCCGGTGTAGAAGGAGTTAAACGCAGGCATCGCTAAAAATAGCTGTGTTGAAGGAAGATCAACCAATGCCTAAATATTTAAATAATCAATGAAGGGGACAACAAAGTACCAACAGGCTACTTCACCAATGTTAAGTGGCACAGCAGCATCCGTTTTGCAGACGGAAGAAAGAACAACTGTCTGCAGGCTCAAGAGAAGCCGGACAGTAAACGCTAGAAGAATTGATGGAACTGCATTAGGGACACCCCAATCAACAAGGATAACGACACACGCTTGTTGAAGACAGAGGAAGAAATTTTCCTTAATTAAGAATGACAAGTACGAACGACAACAGTAACAACTGTTTACTATCGAAATGAAATCAGCTGATTGAAACTAATCTCGAATCACTTTATCGATGAAAACCAATACTGAAAGCACACAAAGAAATTGCATTAAAGCGGAGAAATAACGATCACAACCCAGACAATAATAGCATTTAATTGTTAGGAAATCGTGTTTGTTCGTCTTAGCCTCCGACCTCCTTCAGACTTTGCAGGTGGCTGTCGGTTTCGTCGTCGCCTGCAGCAGGCTGAAAGAGGCGTATCTCAAGAAGCATGTCTTCCGTTTGATCTCTGGAAAACAACGTCGAAATAAAAATATTAACACAATGAACAACGCAGATACTGCTCCAGAAACGCAAAAAATTCCGCTGGAACATATATTTAAACGAAAAAAAACAACAGAGACGGCATCTCGGGAGAGAACGAAAGGGAATAAAAACAGGCACATGCCAACAGGCAGAAATACCAACCAAGCACAAACACACAAAAGTAACAACAAGCAATCCAAACAAGGCAAAAACAAATAATTGACATGGGCTCTAAACTAATAAACAAAGAAACGCATCACAACACTGAATGGCATAAAAAAGTACTGACGTAGTAGCAAACACTTAGGAAACAACAACCTATAAAAAACAGAAAATAATAATCAGAAAGAATGGGGCTCTAAGACGTTGAGAAACCGGCAGTAAGCTGTAAAGAATTAAAGAAGCCATGAGTGCTGAAGCATTATAAACCCTAGACAGACCCATCACACACCCAAGCAAAGCCTAAACCCCAAACCCTAATTTGCATTGGTACCGGGTGTCATCTTGAACCAGTTCAATAGCCAAGTCGTTCTTTGAAGGGGTTGTGACTTGCACAATGTCCTGTGCATTGACTTCAAATGCGGGACAGCCGTTTACGGAAACATTTAAGTTGTTCCCTAAACCACACAGCATAAATGCAAAAGTAGGCACAACCACCTAACCCAGACTTGCTGGAGGGCTGGATGGTGCGTGTACACCACCGAACAAGAAAAAAGCACACCCCATATCTGTATATTCATTCGTTTTGTAAAGATATATTCTACTTAGGAATTCACACATGCTCCGAAGTGTTAAGCTGCATGTGCGTGAATTCCGAAGTAAAACATAACGTATCCATTCATATATACACTATATATGTGTACATATGCTTATATGTATCCACATACATTACATACATTAATACATCGCACGTGTATATACAGCTACATTCATCACAAACAAAGGCAAAGTCGCACAAAACGCAGGCATTTGTGGACTTTGGGAGGCTAAAAAAGACCAAGAAGCAGATCTGTGCAGACCACATCTCGTTGGCTTACACAAACGGTATAGACGGAAAACGGAAGAAAACGGTGACAGAGAAACAAGGACATGTACAAGATAAGCCGCCAGTAAAAATTAATGCCAACAATTGACCCAAGGAAAAATAACAAGGGAACAATCGTGGCAACTGTTTAGTAAGAGATACACTGAAGACAACACTACACAGAAAATACCTAATAAAACACAAACCGTTTCCCTGTTGCTTATAGTCGTCAAATACACTACACATACCGTCCATAGAGACGTCACCCCAGTGCCATCCCAAGTGCGCGATGCTCTTCGAAGTTAAATTCAATTTAAAATGGTCTAAAAAATGGCGCCGAATGTCTTCATAGTTCTGAGAAACAACGAGCAGTAACATTAGTACAAGCTATTGCACCACGAAACACCGAAACCAACTAAGATACCAATTCAGCTTTGGCGTCCCTTAGCGCAGTGATGGCCCCTGTCCCTCCTACCTTCTTGTGAAATCCATCGAACATGACGATGCTGTCATTCCTATGGGGGCCAAGAACAATCTTGAGCTGGTAGTGGTCTGCGCCGCAGTGTATCCACTGGGCGTCTGCAACATCTGAACTTTTGTACTGATAAACCTTTCCGTTTCTTCTGTTCTTCCAACCAAATATCTCCCCACTCATTTTAAACAAACCCTGAGAAAAGCGCAGCAAAACATCGTAAATAACTGAAATACACGTAAATTACCCATCCAGCACTTCAACAGGCTGGACACCAGACGCAAACGCTCCCTCTGCAGCACCAGATGCGGAGTTAAACTGCGTCTCTTTACTTTCTTTCTTACAGGATCGTTTCTCCCCAATCCCCGAATATTCGCCACCGACACGACCGGCCCACCGGGGCCGGCCGGCGGAGTCCCTTGAGACATTTTTGATGTATGAACAGCTTAAACGCTAGTGCTCAATTTTCCGGCGGTTCCAATTCATTTATTGCTCGCTATGCTTTGCGCAGGGCAGCATCGATGGCAGCTGGCGGCCGAGAGCCGGATGAAAGCCAGCACCCCTATAGCTACTGCAAAGGAATTAAGACGAAAAGGGTGATAATAATGCCTTTATTTTGATATAAAGATGAATTAAAAAGGCAGTAAGGGAATGGGACGTACAGACACTCTCCGAGCCGTGTGGCTGGCCGCATGCATGCATGCAACAGCGGGTGTTTATGCAGTGGGGTGGCAGACGGACGAGCACACACCATATGCCTTCTAGTGAATGCGGTCCCAATACAAGAACAATTGATACTCGACCAAGTTGTGAAGTATAAGTGAATGCATATTTATTAATTGTTCATGAATGGGAGGATATTATTCACGCGCACGAGCACACACGCTCAAACACACATACACACACACCGCCTCCGACTTGCACGGGGTTGGTAGTGATCTCGTGTCTTCAAGCAACAGCAACTTTGAAACCTAAACCATAGGCTCGGCAAATCCTCCCTGTGGAGTTAGCCATAGCTATAAAGGCAAAAATGTTGTATTGTTTTCTTAACGCGACAACAGGTGTGCAATGCCACGGAAATGTGCAGTTTGCCTGGACAGCAGCTGCTCCGACGAAGCTCGGCCGTTGTTTTGGAGTTCCGGTTCAGCTTCTGCTTCAGCCGTTGGAAAGTGTATATCTGTCCTTCTGGAGATGTATGAATCGCTGCAGCAGCAACACCGACAGCAGCAGCACCTGCTACCGTTGGCAGTAGAAAGTCTAAGGCAGCATGAATGGAGCTGTGTTTGCCTATTAGGGACAAGCAGAAACGAGACGAATTTCCTGCATGCTGTCAATGGTATTTGAGGCAATACCTTGTACAGAAGACAACAGCAGGAGAAAGCAGCACATTTCCCTAATTTGAGTCCCAGTGTATATTTAGTGCTAACTGTACTGTATTCAAACTTTGCTGCTCTTGTGGTATACCTAATTCAACAGATGGGGCTGAGCCGTCTTGTGTCTCCACACTGAGGTGGTGCTGCCTGTGACAAGGAGATATTTTCCCTTGCTGCTGCTGCTGCTGCTGCTGTATTTGCTACTCTTGCCTTGTTGCTGCTGTTGCTAAGAAGGATTAACAGCGGTGATCAGCATGTAGCTGGAGCACCAGCTTCTGCTCCTAGCCCAACGAAGTGGGCTTGAACGGCTCTGAAAGCCAGCCACTTTTGCTGCTGTTGCTGCAACAGTTTGCTCCATTAGCTACCTGATACAGTGGTGTCAGTTTGCTGCTCCCGCGGCTATAGCCTCTGCTGTTGGTGCTGTTGTTGCTGCCGTAGTGGCAGCAGCTTCAATCATCATCCCTTATCCCACCCCTAAAACATGTAGGGGAGGCCTAAACCCTAAAAGCCTTCCCATATACCTTAGTGCTAGGCCCTGAAATCCTATGGTCAGGCGCCCACACTTCAAACCCTACAGAAGCAATACACCCTAAGTAAAGAAGAACTGTGGTTTGAGGTCTTCGTAAGCCCTAAGCCATAAGCCCTTAACTCTGGAATGCCTCCCATGAAATCCAGGCGCCCAGAGTCGGAGGCCTTTAGGGTCTAGGGTCTGCGCTGTAACGCGAGAAGATTAGGCGGAGATGTTACCCCCTTACAATGCTTACTAAAGATGCTAATAACTCCATCGACAGCCTGGACCTGAGAGGGAGAAGACTTGAGAGGATTTGCAGCGTACCTTCGTGCCACTCAAGTTGCAAACAGCCCATACAGGCAGAACCAAGATTCCTTTGATGCAAGCAGACGCATTGTAGAGAAGTGTTGAAGGCTCCTTCTTGACTTCAGTGTACTTAGCATGAGTAAGCATTCATGTACCAAATTCAGACAGAATTTCCAATCACGGGAAGACTCAGTTACACTAAACTCTAACCTTTGACACAAAGTGCCCGCCCCGACACCTTAGAAGGATCCGTATGGGCCTGTCGACGCCTCTGTCTCTATTAGAAAATTTGGGGGGGCATCAGATGTGCTAAACGCACTCTGGTCGCATACTTGGGGTGTCTGTTGATCAACAGTAGCTAGCTGGCGCGTGGCTTGCATGGGTTGTAGAGGCAAAATGGTGTTTGCTATTTGCGAAGGAGGCGAAGTTCCACAAATAGTGTGGTGCTTAACATCGATTAATAATATATAATAACATTTCCACCGTTTTGCTACGGGCGGTTAGCTGCACGTACAGCGGGCAGCAGCAATTGCCGCTTCGGCCCCCCCTGCAGCAATGCCTCCAGCAAAAAAAAGGGGAAGCAGCAATTAAACATATTTGTAGTGTCTTTTTGTGCTGTTAATGAACTCTTTTGCCTTGTTTACATGTGAGACCGCTCTCTTCTGCTCCTGCTCCTCTACTCAGCCGCTGCTTGCATGCACAACAGCTACAGATACACCCCAGCTGCTGCCTGCTCCACCTATGGCAGCCTGTTTGCCTTCTCACACCGCCCCCTTCTCCTCTCTCTTCCCATGACGGCAACAACAGATTAACTCCTGTGCACTGAGGGCCCCCCCCCCTTGAACCCTCAGGCACTCTCTGCCAACTCCTTCGCCGGCAGCAAGGGGTGGAGGGGGGCCCCTCAGCGGCTCAGGGGCAAGGGGGCCCCGGGGGCCCCCTTCAAACAAAGATGAAGCGCACCCTGCATGCTGCAGACGTCCAGACAGGTGCAGGTAGACCAGGGGGCCCCCCCTCTCACCACACCCCTATACTACCTTTTGGGGGCCCCCTTGCATCTCTCAGCCCTTCAGGGCCCCCGGTGCCCCGGGGGCCCCTGGGGAACCAACTGTACCCTCTGGACTCTCCTGTTGTATCGGAGGCAGAAGAAGGGGACCCTTTGGCGCAGAAGCTTTCAGGGCGAGGGGGGTTGCCCTCTTCGCCGCGGAGCGAGAGCAATCAGGAGTACAGACTGCCCAGTTCACACCATCCCCATCCTCCTGCTGAAATTATAACTGTTGAGGACGACGATGATGAATTCCCGCATTCTCTTCCGTCTGCTTCGACTACTACTGCGAGCACCACACAGCGGCGCCAACTGAACGGCAACAGCAACAACAGCAGCAACAGCAGCAACCGCAGCAACAGCAGCAGCGGGAAGGATGGGGGCGGCGATGATTCGAAGGAGGCTGCTGTTGGTATTTCGTTGCGTCACAGCAGCAGCAGCGGCAGTAGCAGTGAGGTGTCTTCTGTCGCATCGGGTTCGTCTGCCGGTGGCGCTGCTGCTGGAGCAGCAGCAGCAGTAGCAATGTGCACTGCAGCTGGTCCTCATCCTGCTGCTACTGCAGCTACTTCGAAGCCGTTTAGCGGGGCGCACAGCAAGAGCATCTTTGTACAGGGGCGGCAGCGGCCAGAGCAACTAGAGAAGCATTTGTCGGATTTGCATGCAAAGGAAGCGGTGGGAAAGGTATCTTTGCGCAACGCGGTGTTTCCGTCTGCAGCAGCAGCAGCCGGATTTATGCAGGCTGTGTCGCAGCTGCCGCGGATAACATCTTTGACTCTAAGTGCTGCAGAGATGCCTGCAGACCAGTTTGCTGCTTTGTGCAGCACAATATCCTCCTGCCGCTTTTTAAATCACTTTGATTGCAACGCAATAGGCAATAAGCCGCTGCCTCCCGCTGCGCTGCAGCAGTTGCTGCTTCAGCTTCAGCAGCTTCCCGATTTGCGGGAGTTGAACCTCTCGGGGAACGACTTTGCTGCTGCTGCTGGTGCTCCTGCAGCTGCAGCTGCTCCTGCCGGCAGTTGCCGTGGGGAAGGACCTTTGTTAGATGGAATGGAGCTACTAAAAGGTCTCCTACTCAGCGGTGTTTTGTGTCTATTGGCTCGAGAATGCGGCTTGCGGCAGTTGCGGCAGCTGCTGCTGTGGGTCCTAAATTCTTGCCATTGCCTGCGGCTGCGGCAGCTTGACTTAGGGGCTTCTTCCAAGCTGCTAGGCTCCCTTGTGCCCGGAGAGACATTTGACGAGGAGGTGAGAAACAAAGAAACATCTTCAGGTTACTTCTGTTATCCTAAGAGAAGTCTACAGCTCATTTGCCTGTATTACTGCTGCTGCTGATTCAGTTCTTGTTACTGCTGTTGCTGGTACTGCTGCAGCTGCTGCGTCGGGTATCTCGACTGTCAAAGGCAACATGGCGAATGGGCAAAGTGATTGGAGACTACGCCCCATCGTTTCGAGGTAGGAAGCACCAGCAGCAGCAACAATAACCGCAACAGCAGCAACAACAGCAGCATCTGCTTCTGCAGGAGGTAGAGCACGACAGGCGGGCTAGTGAAAACAGCCAGTGGCATGCTGCTGCTGCTGTTGCTGCTGCTGTGTTGGTTTGCTGCAGCTGTTAGTCTTTGGAAGCCTTACATGGCTCAAACCTTCTGGCTGTACTGCCTACTGGACGCGATGCTGGCATCGACTGCAGCAGCAGGAGCAACAGCAGCTTCAGCAGCAGCGACAGAAGGGAATTTGAAAGACGGGGGGGCGCCTAAGGCAGCAGATGCTCCACCACATGTCCAACAGCCTCCTGCTCTGGGTGCTCCCCAGCGCTTGCCGCGTACGCTTCAACCCCCCTGCGGGCCCCCGCTGCTGCTCCTGTGCTGTTGTTGCTGCTACTGTTACTACTCCTGCTACTGTTGTTGTTGCTTCTGCTGCTACTGTTGGTGTTCTTGCTGCCGTTATTGCTGTTGGCGTTGCTGCTACTTCATGTGCGGCAGTGCTGTGTGTGTTGCTTACAGTTATTCGAGTTTGGGGAGTCCCCACAGACCAGACAGTCTCCAGCCCATCCCCCGCCGCCTACTTCAGGTAGGCAGCGGTGCCAGCAACAGATGTAGTAGTAGGGGCAGCAGCAGCATCAGCAGCATCAGCAGTTAGTATGTATGCTTTGAATCTGTTTGTTTTTTGTTTAGGTATGGGTATCTCGTTGCGCGCTTGGGCGATCGTTGCCTGGTGCGCTGGATGCAGGTGGGGCCATTTGCTGCTGCAGTCGAAGAAGACATCTTGACATGCAAACAAGCTGCTGCTCCTCTTCACGCGCAGCAGCAACGCCAGCAGCAGCAACAGCGGCAACAGCAGCGGCCGCAGCAGCACCAGCAGCAGCGAGGACCAGCGGGCGGTAGAAGTTCAGCGCGCTTGGCAGGTGTGCCGAGTGCAGGGGGAATGCATGCAGACCCTTTAGCGGACACCTTTGGTGCTTTCGATGCATGCATTGAAGCAGCAAGAGTCGAACCCGCTGTCTTCGCCTTCGCGGCGTGGCGGCAGCAGCAGCAGCAGCAGCAGGGTTCCTTGCAGCCTGGCCAATGGGTAGAGGTATTGGCCCCCAGAAATGAAGACAAACGCTTCTTCTGTTCTTCTATTGGAGTTGTGCAACAGGTGCAGCATATCTTCTTTTTTCGGTCTGCTGGGTGTGGCTGTTCTGTATGGCTCGTATGATAATAATGTTATATAGGTTCTTGCTCGGTGTACTTCTGATGTCATTATTGTGTATTTGTTTGTATTTGTGTTGTTATCATCGTTGTGTGCCTCCCGAAATTCTCAGTTGGATTGATTTCTCATTTGTCGCTGTTGTATTTCGTGATTTGCTGTTGCTGTTACGTTGCAGGTTGTGAGTGGGGGGGAGGAGGCAGCGTTGCACTACAAGGTTGAGTGTTTGGGCTTGCCTCCTCGTTCCTTCTCACGGTGGTCGTCGGGGGGCTCTTTAGGGTCCGCCGAGGCTGCTGCAATTCTTCGAGCTTCCTGCAGAACAGCTCTTGTGCAGCAGGAACAGCTGAGGCCTCTCGCGTTTCTGCTGCCGGGGGAGGCTTGGGGCTCCCATGCGCTGCATGCAAAATGGGGAAATGCGAACTGTGTTCATCTCCCACTCGCCTACGGACTCGATCTCAAAAGCCCCAGCTACGGTAAGCGCATGTAGCCGCAAAAGGGAGGGTATGCGTGCAACCACGCATGCATGCAAATGCTTGCTTACCTACATTCTTGCTAGCATGCATGGAAGGTGGGCATCACCTAGCCCCTGGTCGCGATGCATGCACTTGTTTGTGCAGCACCAGCAGTACCAGCAGCGACCGCTTTGCAGCAGTAACACGACAGCCAACTAACTTCAGCACGAATATATCAAGTTTTGCCCCTGCAACGGCAGCGATTGCTGCTGCTGCATATAGTACAGCAACAGTAACAGCTCTTCGTGAACACCACCAAGAGCAAGCGCACCGCTACCACCGGTTGGCTTAAGCTGTACTGTTCTCCCCCTCCAGGTAGAGGCATAGCGAAACAAATTTTGCTTGCGTTGCTGTTGTCTTTGTGCCTGCCTTTAGGGGGGCACGTGGTTTACGCCACCTCCCCTGCGACACGCAAACCCAGTGGCAACAGCATAGGGAGCTCCAGCAGCAGCAGCAGCAGCGACAACTGCACCGGGGTGTCAGCCTGTGCGGCTGACGGCGGAGCAACGGCAGCAGGAGCAGCAGGTGGGGGTTCACGTGCACACATTGAGTTCAATTGTCAACAGCTGGAGTTTGCAGCAAAACAGTTGCTGCACCCGCGACAGTTGTTCTGTCGTTTTGGTTTGGAAGGCCCGGAGGTAGAGGGGGGCCCTGCAGAGAATTTCTCTCCTCTAGGGGTCAGTCGTTCTCCTCCTCTTCTGTTGTCGCCTTCGGTCTTGGAAGGAGAGAGAGGAGAGAATACGGCTCGCCTGCACATTGCTGGGGCCGCAAGCAGCAGCGGCAGCAGGAGCAGCACGTCCTCACCGTCCCAAGGGGGAACCGTTTCTCCTTGTGGCCGCAGTCGTTTGAGGGGATCCTCAGAGGAGGCGACCGAAAAGGGTTGTAAGGCTGCGAAGCAGGCAGCTGCTAAGGGCAGCAACAAAACAAACGACAAGATAACACCAGCAGCACCAGCAGCACCAGCAGCACCTGTTGCTGCTGCTTGTGCTGTTGGTGCTGCTGCTGCTCCCGGTTCGATGTCTCCTAGGCCAGGCTGGGCTTCACCTAAGGTGCGCAAGCGGCTGCTGCTACATCCCCCTTCTGAAGATGAGAAGCACTTGGGGGAATTTGCTGCATATAATTTGCTGCTGCCGCAAAACGATATCGTATATGGCATCCCACCTCGAAAGAAACAACAAAAATTCAGCAGCAACGCCCAGCAAAAAGTTGTTGCTGCAGCAGTGGCAGCTCCTGATATGCTGCTCCAGCCAACAAGGGGTATCTGCAAACGAATTCCCCCTGAGGCGTCGGTGGTGGTGGAACTATCTGATGAAGAGCAGCAGCAGCAACAGCAACAACGACAACCCCACCAGCAACAACCGCAGCAGGAACAGCAGCAGCAGCACCTGCAGCAGGAACCGCAGATGCACCCGCAGCTGCAGCTACATCACCAGCAGGTACAGCAGCAACAGGAGCGACAGCAGGAGCTGCAGCAGCAGGATGAGCCAGGGGGCAGCAAATCCACTGCATCGGCAATAGCGGAGAAGGGGGAGGAGGAGACGGTGAACGAAGGCGAGTATGGAAGAGGAGGAATTGATGCCATTCTCAACAACTCACCGCAGCAGCAAACTGCTGCTACAGCAGAGGCGTCCATAGATACAGCCTTGTGGCAGTCAGAGCGCCTCTGTCTACGGTGTCGCATGCCCATAGCCACTCGCCGACAAGCGGATGCATTTGCAGCACCACCAGCAGCACCCGCTGCTGCTGCTGCTGCAAATGAACCAGCGGCTTCTACAGATGCAGCAGTAGCAGGTGAAGCAGCATCAGCATCAGCTGCTGCTGCTGTAGCGGCTACTGCAGCGCCTATGGCAGCAGCAGCTACGAGTGTTCCTTCGTGGTTAGAGAGGGGTTCTCGTGCTGTTGGAGTGCGCAGGCGCTTCCGCGCATATGCTCGTCGGATAGCAGCAGAGGGGAAAAGAAGAGAAGTGCAAGGAATCAAGAGACTCCTTCACGACCTCCAGCTGCCTATACCACCACTCCTTCAAGATTGCAACGCCTGCAGCAGCAGCAGTAGCAGAAGCAGCAGTAGTAGTAGCAGCAGCAGTAGCAACTGCAGCAGCAAGTGCAACAGCAGTAGCAGTAGCAACTGCAGCAGCAGCAGCAGTAGCTACTGCAGTAGCAGCGGCAACTGCAACAGCAGCAGCAACTGCAGCAGCAGCAGCAGCTGCAGCAACAGCACCAGCAGCAGCAGCAACAGCAGCAGCAGCAGTAGCAGCACCATAACGGACAGCAAGCAAGACGACGACCTGCAGCAAGAAGCCTTTCGGCGTTGCGTGCAGGTCGTCGGCGGAGTCGCTGTCCCAGCGGCCGCTGGAGAGGGACAAAAGAACTCCCGTCGCAGCAGCAGCAATTGCACTAGCAGCGACAGCAGCAGCAATAGCAGCACCAGCAGCAATACCACCACCAGCAGCAGTAATAGCAGCAGTGGAACAGGAGTTGCTGGTGTTAGGAGCGCTGCTGCTGAAGAGAGCAGCAGCAACAGCAGCTATACGGCGGAAGAGCACAGTGATCATTGTTATGTAGAGCAGGCGTGGTGCTGCTGCAGCAGCGGGAGCAGCAATTGCTTCTGTAGCAGCAGCACCTGCTGCTGTTGCTGCTGCAACCGCATTCGTTTCTGTAGCGCGGAATATCACTCCCCCCAAGGCCCTGTTGAATCTCCTTGTGGAGCTGCTGCAGAAGCAGCAGCTCCTGCAACAGCAGCATCTCCTGCTGGAGCAGAGCTGCAGCTAAGTGCTGAGGAGTGGGCACATGTGACTACTGCCTTGGGGCTGCTTTCGCGCCGCGGCATTGTTGGTTTAATTGCTCTAGAGACTTCTTCTTCATCCTTTCCTCCTCCTCCTCCCCTTTCTCCCTCTTCGTGTTCTTTTTCTCCTTCATCTTATGCTCATCTCCGTCTGCTGCCACTGCCGGTGCCCTGCGTACTGGCTGGAGGGCAGCAGTGCAGTGGGCTAGGCGCAGCGCATTCGGCGGAAGCCCCAGGGGCTCATGCAGCCCCAAAGGTGGCAGAAGCTGTTTTAGATGGGGAGGAGGCGCTGGAGGAGGTGCGGCGGGTCTTAGAAAGGCGCAGCAAAGAGCAGCCCTTCTGGAGCTTAGGTTTGTTGGGGGTAGGAGACGGCAACAATCAGGAGGGAGGAGACAGAGAAGCAACTGCAGCAGAGGGAGAGGATGTGTTGTGTTCAAAGTGTTTAGGAGAGGGTTGGGTCTCTGAGGTATCTCTCCCCCGTCTTCTTAGCATTTACAGAAGAGAGCATATAAACACCACCTGCAGTGCGCCTGCGTGCAGCAGCTCAGGAGGGCGTTGCAGCTGCAGGGGTGCAGCAGCAGCAGCAAAGCGGAGACGCCCGGGAGCAGCAGCAAAGCCGCAAGTGTTTGGCTGGAGCAGGCATAGCGCTTTTCATGGCATTGCTGCTGCTGCCCATGCATGCAACATCACACAAGATGACGCTGAACAAACATACAGCGAATATGCATGCATGCAGGTCGAACAACACCTGCACTAAGCAGCGGAGGTACACGGCTTTGTTGTTGCTGTGCCTGGCGTTGCTGCTGCTGCAGCTGCCACTGCAGCTGCTTGCAGTGCTGCCCCTGCTATTGTGGCAGCAACACCTGCTGCTGCACACGCAGCAGCGGGTCGCCGCATCTATTGGGGAGACACTTGTGTGGGAAATACAAACGTAAAATATGGACGAAGTACACCGGACCGAATGCATACTAAAATTTATATGTGAGTGTAAGGAATAAGGCGTATTCTGCTGCTACTGCAGCCTATCCTACACCTATACATGGCAGGTGATGCTGGTTTGAATTCCACTCTCCCTTGTGTATAAATGGTCTATGATGAACAGCCGACGAGTGTGCAGTGTATGCACACCTTGTCATGTTCGCTAGCTGACAGAGTTTACACAGGTCAAGATTCCGCTTCAGCACCAGTTTCCCTTTGCATGCAGAAGACACTCCACTTAGCTATATAAATATGCAGGAAACCTACCTCCGACATACGTAAAATCACCGAGTTTATGAGACAAAGACAGGTGTGTAGTTCTTTGGGTTGGGTAGGATGAAGCTAATCAGCACTTCTCAAGGGTAATTATCCATTGCAGTTTACTGTGTGCGTTCGACATGGCTGGGTGTATTTACTTTTTATTTGATTCAAGAAAACGTACGGTTGGCGGCCTGTCTAAGCAACTCGCGGTGAGACTGGCTGGCGTGAGGGCATGACGGAGCATCCTGCCCTGCAAATTCGGATATTTGTCCACGGAATACGAAATAAATGATATTTAGAAAAGAGTCAACAAAACCTTTTGGAAATTTAATACAGGGAAAGCTGTCTGTGGGGCTCCCTGGCGGCAGCGACGGCTTCAGCCGACCCGTACGCGTGTATACGCAGGTATACGCAACAACGGGCTTTTGCAATCTTTGGAATCCACTGCATTTATGTGTTTTTATGAGTTGTTTCTTTCATTTGTGTCCATGAAACATAATTTCAGGCTTGAATATCCGCTTATGGCGCAGCTTTCCCTCTTGCACGCGAAGGATCTGACACAAGAACTGCTTATCAGCAGCGACAGACAACAGACAGACCGAGGAAGCAGCAGCTTCCTCAAGAAACGCTAAACCCTGAACCCCGAACTTTCAGTCATTTAATACAATATATTGACAAATTCTTCTTCTAACCACTGGTTTCCTTTTGGAGCCGGCAGCAAACGCTGCTTGTCGGCGCTCCTCTGCTGCTCAAATCAGCGCATGCGTTTTGTCAGTCTGCTTGAAACCAACCCTTCGCGAGGGTATAGACAACACCCTCTAGCCCTGTGAACGTACAACGCAAACTCATCAGCTGCCACTGGCCCGCCTTCTTGGGAGCTGCGGCGGCTGTGACGCCGCATACCATACACTTCCCGCCTCCGTGCTGCAGCAGCAGCGACAGGGCTGAGGCTCTAGGGTTGCGGGCTTAGAGTTTCGAAGCTGTGCAGCATCTGAGTGACTTCTAAGGGGCATGCAGCGGTGCGTCAGGTGCCCTACAACAAAACCTTAAACCCTATACTTCAACCTCCAAAACGAGATCAAGATGATGCAAGAACAGGAACAGGAGAAGCTGCTGGAGGAGGCGTCGGCGGTTGTAAGAGAACAGGGCTGTTATATGAAGCGAGCAATTGTAAGCATCTGCGTCTTATTGTTTCTGGGTGTATTGCTTCTCGTTTGTTTGTTGCTGCAGCAGACATTACGTACATTATAATATATTTATAGTTTACTATATATTTATAGTTTGCTGCATGCAGCAAACTGCAGATACACACCGTTCGAGTTTGGAGTGTATCCGCAGCTTCTGAATATTTGCACCGTTTAAGCTACACATACACCCCAACATTGTTGGACAGCAAAACACTTTTCGGGTATATACAACTCTGGTTGCTGCTCAGGACAATGACAACCTCCGTGATGCATTAAAGCACGCATCCAATTTCGTTAGCGAACTGAGGACATCTCTCTTGTCGCCTAAACATTACTACGAGCTCTGTAAACCCAAACCCTAGACTCTGAACCCTAAATCGCTCGCCTGGTTCCTAGGCAAACCATAAAACCCTAAAGCCTACCACTTAGCCCGTTGTTTGCTTGTGTGGTTTCCATTTGTGTCTAGAATTACGCCTACATGTAGGGTTTATTGTTTGGGGTGGTTGTTGTGTGTATGGGTGTATGCACACAGACATGTTGGCATTTCAAGAGCTGCAGCATCTGCTGGCCTTCTTTAGCGACAAGGCTCGTCATGGCCGTAGACTCTCCGACTTGTATGAAACAGTGCAACATGCAGGGAATATAATTCCTCGTTTATATTTATTAATTACTGTTGGCGTTGCTTTTATAAAATCAACAGAAGCACCAGCGGCAGACATCCTCAGAGACCTCACAGAACTCTCCAAGGGAGTTCAACACCCAATGAGAGGTCTCTTCCTTCGCTTCTATCTTATTCAACTCTGTAGAGATGTCCTCCCTGATAAGGGATCCGACTATGAGGTGTACGTATACCTTAATACTGCGCATCCCCACATCTCCTCCCTTCGCTTTTATTGTTATTTCAAAGTACTTATCGCCTTTTCTAATGAATCATATGGCTCGGATTCTTCTACCACGAGGGCTGCTGCTTTCTACACCTGCTGCTGTTGCACCTACACCTGCTGCAGCTGCAGCTGCAGCAGGTGTAGGTGCAACAGCACACCTGCTGCAGCTGCAGCTGCAGCGGCTGCATTTGTTTCATTGGTGCTGTTTTCGGTGGTGCTTTTGCTGCGGCTGGATTGGGTGTCGCATGCCCTGTTGGACTTGCTGCTGCATGGTGCCGCAATTGCTGCTGCATGCTGCCGCAATTGCTGCTGCATGATGCCGCAATTGCTGCTGCATGCTGCCGCAATTGCTGCTGCATGCTGCCGCAATTGCTGCTGCATGTGGTGCTATAGGCTCAGTACTGCTGCATTTGTTGCTTCATGTGCCGTTGCATTTGCTGCTAAATGCGTTGCTGTCGGCGTTGCAGGGAAGGTGTCTCGGGTCCTGAGGATGCCTTCTTGTTTTTATTAACAAATTTTAATGAAAGTTCGCGGCTGTGGGTGCGGCTGCAGCAGCAAAGCAGCTTGAGAGACAAGCTGAAGAGGGAAAAGGAAAGAAAAGACTTACGAGTCCTTGTGAGCTCTGCCCTTGTGCGCATGGCCCAACTCGAGGGAATGACGCCAGAATTTTACAGAACGCAGGCGCTACCGGCCATTCTGCAACAGGTGGGAGCCAGTCACTGCAGCACCAGCAGCAGTGCTGAAGCACACAGCAGCACAAAGAGCAGAAAGGGGAGGACCTTGTGCTGCTGCTTGTGCCGAGTGCTTCTGCAGTCCCCAGTGCTTCTGCAGTCCCCAGTGCTTGCGGTATAGAGATTCGATGCTCGGTGTTAAGGTTTAGGGTGTGTGTGTGTGTGTGTGTGTGTGTGTGTGTGTGTGTGTGTGTGTGTGTGTGTGTGTGTGTGTGTCGTGTATGTGTGGTATGTGTGGTATGTGTGGTATGTGTGGTATGTGTGGTATGTGTGGTATGTGTGTATGTGTGAATGTATGAATGTATGTATGTATGTATGTATGTATGTATGTATGTATGTATGTATGTATGTATGTATGAATGTATGTATGAATGTATGTATGTATGTATGTATGTATGAATGTATGTATGTATGTATATGTGCATGTGTTTATGCGGGCAGATAATGGGCTGTAAAGACACTTTGGCGCAGCAATATCTGCTCGACTGCGTCGTGCAAGTATTCTCTGATGAATGCCATTTGCATGCCTTAGATGTTTTCTTAGAGCAAACAACACAAGTTCAAAAGGGGGGTAAGGCAGAGAGCATAGCACCAGAACGCTGCGACTGTACACAGCAGGATAGAGGCTCTAAGCAGCAAATGAAGGAGAAAAGTATACGAAAAATAAAATAGGCGAAGCGAATTAAATATTGATTTGGTAGTAATGATTTGGTAGTTATATTAGAAAAGAGCTTATTGTATTGCATTTCCTCGTTTGTTCTGTTGAATGGGTCGTTTATATCTTTGCGCTTCTTTATTTTTTTAAATTATTTATGCATGTAATATTTATTTATTTATTGTGCCCTTTGGTTGCTTGCCTACAGTCGCACTAAAGCCGGTACTGAGTAATCTTCTGCGAAGACTAACGAGTTTCTTGCAGGCCAACCCTGAAGTTAGACTTTTATTCTCTTGTTAATATCTTAAATATATTGTTTAGTCTTCCCCCCTCCCTTCGTTGTTGCTCTTCCTTCTTTTATCCTCTCTTTTCTTTCCTATCTCCCCGTTCCTCCAGTTCTTGTAGCGTTAACTTCATAACAGGTGTGACTGTTCTGTATAAAGTTGTGCGTTTTTGTTTGTTATGTTAGAGCCTGCCCGAAGGTATATCGCTCTTTGATTTGTTCTCCGACTTCATTAATAGACAAATAATAGAGGCAATTAATGCACATTCAGCTGGGGCAAACATGTCTTCCGATACTTCGACCGGGGGTAACAAGCTAACTCTCAGTTGACCTAAACCCTAAACGCTGCACCATGAACCCTTCACGCCAACTTATACGCACACACCCACCCACACCCACCCACCCACCCACCCACACACACACACACACCCACACACGCACACGCA
>NW_013566438.1:0-1712 GCF_000499605.1 Eimeria maxima | reverse complement strand
TTATAATTGTTTTTGCTGGTGTTGTGAAGTGAATGCAAGGATGAATTGTGAAAGCGTTGGCATTTTGCGTTTTCCGCAAATTGCGGATGCTGGCTACAACGTTTGGTGGGTTGGGCGGCACTTCAGCTTTTGCGTACAGGTACTGGTGACTGCGCCATGTTGTGCAGAATGAAAGTTGAAGGAATTGTGTTTGTACGTTTTTATGTTTGCAGCACTGAAGAAAGATGGCGATTGCTTTGCCTAGCACGCGTGTTGCTCAGAAAGTGGGTTTTAAGGCTGCTGCCCTTCTTGCATTGCTGCAGGACGACATATCATTTGGCTTTTGTTGGGACCAGGTAACCTACTCATGCGGCATGCCAAATGATCTTTAGTGACGAAGGTGGCTTGCTCGTAATGATATATAGCCTTTTATATTACCGTAGACCGCATTGGCGCTCATGGGTACCATGGCAAGAGAGCGTTGCCCCTATGGAGAAGGGGTGATACACTCCCATGCAGAAATTCTGAGGTGCGTTGCTGTTGTTTTCGGTAGTCACGTGTGGTTTTGGGCGTGGGAAGAGTGCTTTGTTTCTATGTTCGGTGCGGTGAGCGTTGGCGAACTCGTGCAGCAGTCATATGTTGAATGAAACAAGAGTACAAAGTCTTGATCAGCTCATGCAGCCCGTTTGGCTTTGCCCGAATCGATGGCGCAGTATGTTTACGCCTGCACGACCGTGGTGCGCAAGAGAAACCACCGCGGTGCATTAACGATTGTCCAGTGGCCCAAGGGAAAGTGCATTGATTGCTTTTGTGCTCGGTTTCAGGTAGGTCATGTTTAATTGACGGTGGTGTTAAACTCGTGTTGCGAGTGAGAGTGACAGCTGGCAAGGGTTTTGACGCTATGCTTTTAAACGCCTGGTTGCCGCTGCTTGGCAGGTGCAGTAGGATGTTGGCGTTTTTCATGTTGGAATGACGGGGTGACCCTTAGTGACGGGGTGAACCTTCGCTGACTGTGGAGGCTGGAGGTGGAAGTACTGCTAAGCGTAGTGAGGGGGCACGCGAGCTTTTGCAGGCGCAAGTTGTGTTCACTGTCGGCACGCGAGCTTTTACAGGCGCAAGTTGTGTTCACTGTCCAAATACACAGCGTTGGAAGACCACCCACATAGGAGGTGCGTTTTTCCTCTGATCCGATTAATAACAAGGTGTCCGCACTGTCGCCTGCAACCATGTTGGCGAGATGTTGAGGGAGTGTGCCTTGGTAGTGGCTCGGGAGAGTTCGGAACGTTGTGCCAGCATAGCTAGGTGGTAGTGTACCTTGCTGTTGGTGCCTATGCTATGCCTGATCACGAGCTACATGTGGACGGCCGAGTAGACTGTACACCAGTACCTTTGCGCATTTTGATTTTTGTCCTTTTATAGCTTGTGCGCGAACATTGTATAGTTCCAAACTGGATTTGTTCGTGTGGAATGTTAGCCACCCGACCACATTGCTCGAAAACTAGTGGCACCTCAACAGGCTACGTTGCACTCATTATAGAGGCGCGAAATTGCACCTTTAGACATATCACCAATGAAACAAAAATGCGCACCAACGACTGAGACAGAAATGTTCTCCCGCAGCACCCATGTGTTTGAATCTGGTACCAGACTCTTGCCAGCAGTGGCGTTTGATGGTGTTCTATACAACCAAATCCTTATCACTAGGCTGGGCCCATTGGTAGAAGTTGGTGCAC
>NW_013566437.1:0-1008 GCF_000499605.1 Eimeria maxima | reverse complement strand
TATATATATATATATATATATATATATAATAAGAAAAAAGATAAAAAAAAAGACGCAATAACTTCCTCTCTTTTATACAGTTGCTCATACACATATACGCCACAAAAATAATCAACTAACTTATGCATAACAACATACCCTAACCCTAAACCCTAAACCCTAAACCCTAAACCCTAAACCCTCAACAAGATATTGGACACCCTAGTGGCAATAAGATGAAAAATAAAGGAGAATAAGGCAAGAAAGAAGAAGGATATAGGAAGAAGGACAAGAAGAAGAACAAGAAGAAAAGCAAACAGAATAAGAACAACAGTAAGAAGAACAAGAAGAATAACAACAACATGAAGAAGAAGAACAAGAAAAAGAAGAAGAAAAAGAAGAAAAAGAAGAAAAAGAAGAAGAAGAAAAAGAAGAAGAAGAAAAAGAAGAAGAAGAAGAAAAAGAAGAAGAAGAAGAAATAAGTAACATATATATATTCAATTCGTACCTAAGATGATAACGTATATAGAAACGAAGGACCTGTAGATCCTCTTCCTTAGGAATAGCATTAGAGGAAGAAAGAGAGAAAAGAGGATTCAAGAAAAGACGACTAATACGACTCAATAAATATTCATCTACACTCCCGCTCCTTTGTAGTTGTGCATTTAATCGTAGAGTGCGAAGAGCTGACCACAAATACCAAACCCTAAACCCTAAACCCTAAACCCTAATCTCTTACAAATAACCCTAGGGGATGAACTTTACCTAATGAGTAAACCCTAGGAATAACGAACATCTACCGGTATTGTGCACACAAAAAGGAAAGGAAAAAACCCCTTCTTATCCTCGTCATGGGGAGTAGCAACAGCAACAATAGTCCATGGGTAGGTAAGGAGCTGTAGGTGCCTAGCTAGTGTAGTAGTCTATGGATAGGCAAGGAGCAATAGGTACCGAGTTAGTGTAGTGTATATGTAGGTAAGGATGTGTATATGTAGTATATATATATATATATATATATATATATATTAT
>NW_013566436.1:0-1476 GCF_000499605.1 Eimeria maxima | reverse complement strand
CAGATGCATGTCACGATGCTGAAAGGCTCCGCCAAAGCAAAACCCGATAAGACCACGGGCGCACCCAATGGCGCTCCCACGCTTGTTTTCGTTGTCAGCCCGAACAACTGCACGCATTTACATACACATGTGCAGACGGCCTAAAGCGGAATAGTCCCCTTGTTCTGCGCAACAGTAATGTTTTCCTTCACAGTACATACTAGCTGGGAAAACCGACGCGCAATTGGAACTCCAGAAACGGTTCCGGCACACCGCTTTCTTCAAGGGAGAACACAACTACGTGATCCCGTCATGTTCATAGGTAAAGAGCGTTCAGCGCTCCGGCAACTATTGCCTATACACCTGTGAGAAGATAGAGCTTATTTCAGGTACAAACAGTGCATCAAAGCAAGAGATTTAGACACTCTGCAAAAGAGTGCAGGTGGACGCATGGAGAGTAGCCGGCGAATCTCCCCTTGTTGAGGTACCAACATGAATAGCCAACCCTTGCCGAATTTGGGGTATGCCAGGAGCACTAACCAGGGGGAACCCTCCGGGAGGTTGGTTCTGCGGTGGGACGAATAGTAGGCTGTGAGGTGACTATATCAGATGCATGGCAGAGGCACAGTGAGAAACTGCACGTGCTGCGAACACGCAACAGCTAACATTGCCTTCCAGACTCTAAACCACTCTCATCAGCGGGCGCACTGTCAGCCATTTGGCCTAAACGCATGGCTATGCAATACGATACGGGCTCGTGTTGCACTCCTGCAAGAGTTATGGGGATCGCGAGATCTCCCCTTGGCGGTTCCCACGTCAGCTGCCTCGCTTCGCATTTCCCGTCCCCCGTAGGAGAGGTGCATTCATATACCACTACACAATGCCAGGTCATCAATGACAAAACTATCCTCGTAGTCGCTGCACGCGCCTGCCGCGTGTCGCGCGGCCCGCACAGCGCTCCACCGGTTCAGCACCATCATGCCTAACGCCCGCTTGTATCTCGCACGTGGATTTTGCAAACTTCAAACGTTCCCCTATGCAGGTAGCAAAGGCACGCCAGAACGTTTTATCACCTTTCATGCTCCAACTCCACTAGTCTTCACTCACGCACAAACGCGTATGCGTATATGGCCACGTAGGCTGCAACGTTACATTTCCTATACACCCAGCACGCCTTTGATGCGGCTCCCAAGTGCATACTCTCTGAGCAAAACGGCACGCCATGGAAAGGCCAGAAAAGATTTCCTCTCACCGTTCCCATAGAGAAAGGCACACATCCACGTGAACCCAAGGAGAACACGATGATGGCCACATTTGCACTTTTCTGAAGCTGCGTATATTCCTATTGGTAGACGGAGCTGAGTTCAACAACGACCAGCGCTTCCAAAAATGCGCTTGATGCGAACAGCAAAGCAATGCAACTGGCTGCAAGAGGACAACCCGACCAATTGATCATTTGTGAAGGAAGAACAAGAAAGGAAAACGTGCGTTTCAAAC
>NW_013566435.1:0-1169 GCF_000499605.1 Eimeria maxima | reverse complement strand
GCAAGGCTAATGCCTACTGTTTGCTTTTTGTATTTACGTTTATTGCTTCACTTGTGGGCCTACGGCAGAAGCCGTCCCAATCGCATTGGTGGCCATGCGCTTGACGTCTAAAGCTGTATTGGTTCCCCTTTGTCCCTAGAACACTCCACGGATTCTTGCAGCTGTAATGCACAGAGTGGACATCCCATCTCGTACCTGCGTACCCAGCGGTTTGCGGCAGGTTTGTATCCTGATCGTGCTTTCTTATTATTTGGTTCATTCTAGTCGTATTTGGAGGCAATGCTTCAGGGTGCGCTAATCCGTTCATCTGCATTTGCAGTATTTGGAATATTTGGCTGTCTTCTTCCACTCACAAGCTGCGCAACGTGGAAGCATGAATGCCCACGTATCATCGTCTATCTTGAATGCCACCATATTTCAATCACGGGCCCAATGCCGCCAGCATACAGCGACGAGACTGAAACAATCTTGGGTAGGCACCAGATAACGAACAACGAGACACAGTCTTTAGATGTGGAGTACACATCCAGCGGATGAAGGGTGCCGCCACCGTCATTAATATGTATATTCAATGAAACGTGATTAGTGGTCAGTTGTATATTCACTTCGCACCGCGGAGCAGTCAGTACCAGCCCTTTCTACTGAACTATCCGTTGATAACTTCGAAAAGCAAGGTTTCGACCAGTGTGGAGAGTATCGCTCGGTTGACGTAAGACAACGCCCAGTGAGCGTATATGCGTGGCGACAAGTATTGCTAGTATCGCTGGTTGGAAATACAGCAATTTCCATCTTTTTCTATGCTTGAGCTGTACGCTTCTACGTAACATGGATTTCCAAAATGTTTTGGCTTCCTTAATGTTGAATAGAGAACGTACTACAGCTGCATATGCATGGTTCAAAGCTGGAGAACATGAACCACAAAATGCCGTGCAGGCTTCCTGGGTTCGAAAAGCAAGGTTTCGATCGGTGTGGAGAGTATCGCTCGGTTGACGTAAGACAGCGCCCAGTGAGCGTATATGCGTGGCGACAAGTATTGCTAGTATTGCTGGTTGGAAATAAAGCAGTGTCCACGTTTTTTTCTATGCTTGAGCTGTACGCTTCTACGTAACATGGATTTCCAAAATGTTTTGGCTTCCTTAATGTTGGATAGAGAACGTACTACAGCTGCA
>NW_013566434.1:0-1285 GCF_000499605.1 Eimeria maxima | reverse complement strand
AGGGGCTCGCTGCAGAGGCAACTGTAGGTGGGCAATGCTGCTCGTTAGCCCTGATACAAGCACGCGTCCCTTCAATGAACCCGCCATGACCACATTATCAACTCAATATTCTCATAAAGTAGCAATGGGAATTAGCCTGTGTGTTTACGCAGTAAGCGAACAGGGCAGGGTACCCTTAGACCACCTTTTCGTACTGGGAAGCTAGGGCTTTTGTGGCAAGATTGCCGTGGGTTGTCTCAGATAGTCTTGCCAATTCCCCCCACCAAGGCGCCACGTCCGCTTTAGTAGAACGGCTAAACCACCCGAATAATGCATCCGGCATCCCTCCCAAATGCATGCTCTATCATTACCCTGCACAACAAACATGCTCATTCCTGCACAATCAGCTCGGAGGATGCCAGCACCTACAGACAATATAGCTAAGTTTCGCGTACATGCATCCACTTATGGATGAACATTTCCACAAGGTTGCATTCATGCTTCTGCTAATTGAAACAGCAAGCAAACCACTGCCCAGTGGCTTGGACAAATGCCGTAGAGCGACAACACACGACACCGTCCATGACGAATGCTTCTGTGCCATCCAGCGGCTAATACTTTGCAGCCGCCTTAACACTCAATCTAGCATGCTGCAGCCGCCACGGTGGACACAATCAAGCGTAAAACGCCAGTACGCATACCCTGCGTGTGGCGGTGTTCGATATCCTTTCAAGGGCAGCTCACGCAAAGAACAACTGAGCACTACAGCATTTCGGATTGTGGCATTTCGTGGACCAGTAAATAGTACACCGAACCTATGTAGCTCCGCACCAGTTTCGACATCCGTGCGGCAGCAGGCAGTTCACTCAGAAAACAATAACGAGACAACTAGTCTTCGCACATCATCGAACGTTCATTAATGCAGAACAGCAGCATGGCAGGAACCCGGTATGAAGAAGCCAAATAGCATTCAGACAACGGTTCACATATCGACACGGGCGAAAACCAAATCTGCCGCCTTCAAAAAAAGTATCGGTGTGTGCCTGCAAAGCTACACACAGATGCACGTAGACGCTCCGTTCATCAATGCAATGATCAGCCATCGGCAAAGTCTAATTTCTAGCATTGCTGATGTGGCGCAGCTCGCATATTGCTGCCTAACGTACACTAAGCACAGTGTACTGAGGGAAGTCCGAGCTGTGGGGGCCCCATAACAGGGAAAAAGGGGAAATATCAAAACTTCCCGCTCAACGAATTTACACCCCAAATGCAAAAATTAGCTACGCCATAGGAAGAGCCAGCATTA
>NW_013566433.1:0-1205 GCF_000499605.1 Eimeria maxima | reverse complement strand
AGTGCGCTAGCAGCGCAAGTCAGCACACTATACTCCCCTAAACACCACGGCACCAGAAGGACGTCTAGCCATGCATCCTCACTACGAACCTAAGCATCAGCAATATACCTATGGGAGTCACCCCAACACAACCAGCGCACTGGAACCGACAATGGGAATTCGGGGCTGCCATACAGCGTCTGCGTGAAGCTCTACAAATTCAAACATCGAACAATACAAGTGTATCTTTTGTCTCGACGTACAGCCTACAGAAGCGTCAATAGTTGCTCCCTCTCCATCACCACCACCAATTATCAAATACGAGCAACGCTGCTACGCATAAGCTAGAGGCATCACGACTTTCTATTTGCAATTCAGACTGTTATCAAGGATATGTTTTCCATATACTACGGCTGCACAGGTTTCTACAAAGCACAAACGGGCCTACAACACGCTTTGCGAACCGTCCTTTGCGGTGAACGCACAGGCACAATCTTTGACTGAATGTCTGGGTAGAACTAGTAACTTTGTGAGCTGAGAACTCGCATATTACGATACTGTTATACAGCAGAAATGCAACATGGCAAGTACGCTAGTTGAGCAACTCAGCACCCAATACACCCCTAAACACCACGACACCCCAAAAGGCGCCTAGCCGTGCAACCTCACTACGATCCTAAGCAGAAGCAATTAGGGACTCAAAAAGCCCGTCATTAGCACGATAGGCGTGAGCATAAATGCAGCTCGTGACAACGTCCCCCTGGCACATCCATGCCTAACCCCAATGACACACTGGTGCACTTCCACACAGCAGGCAACCATTTCAGTCTGTAATGCACATTCTCTGTCGGCAATTGCCCTATTCCAACTGATTTCCCGCGTCATCCCATTCAACAAACACAAAAGGTCTACCTCAGTCTTAACTCCAGCGCACCAACCTCTACAGGCAAAGCACTCGACATCTACTGTCCAAGTCCGCCCTTGCAACCACTGTCCACATTCGGCGTGTCTAGATTTCCAAAAACCCACACGCTTCAGCAGTCACACACAGTGGACAAGATAGGAACATCTAGAACGATTCGCTGCGATGAAAATAAAGATGGGATTTACTGGCTACTGCCACCCCAATCAATAGAGACAAATGCACAGCTACGCAAAGCATTGCTCTCCTAGACCCTTACAAGCTGCGCCCGTCAGGTCATTCAAGGGCTATCCCTTCGACATTC
>NW_013566432.1:0-1980 GCF_000499605.1 Eimeria maxima | reverse complement strand
CATTGCAGAGACAGGTGAGGTAATGGCTGTTCCTGATAACGATCATAGCAAGTGCGTGTCTGCTCTAATCATGTAGTCATGTGCTGAATTTGTAGAAGCCACGGAGATGTTGAGCGTAAGTGGCTAACTGCCAACGTCGACATGAGGAGCGAATTAGAGCGAAAGGTCAGAGCATAGTTACATTGTGTTTGAGGTTACGCGGATGTGCTTGCGGTGAAGCGTTTGCGCCTTGGTACTGCTGATATTGTTCCTACTGGTTGGCCAGTTGCGCAGCGTATCATCGTTGTGAGCGAAGGAGCAGTGTAGAGTCGTTAAATTTAGAGAGGGTGGACACAACAGGAGGTGGGTGTTGGGATATTAGAAACTGCGAGGAGCAGAGCCTTGCGGCAGGAAGAAGGAACAGGGAGGACAATTAATGCAGCCTGTTTGGTATGTGGCATGATTTATCATTGGTCTATTTGTTGTTCGGCGTTGTCCTTGGGTGCGTCGTGAGCCTTCGAAAATGCTTGTGCGTAGAATTAGGGAGGTCACTCTGTGCATGCTCATCCCATAACAGAGGGTGCGGTTGCGCTTAGTCGCTAGTCGTTTATTGCAGGCGATTGTTTTTGGCCGCTCGTGTGATCGCAATGGGTGCATCAGTAGCAAGCAAACGACGTTGACGCATCGGAATGTTGTCTGTGTACCGGTGTCATTTGGAGGGCAGGGAGGCGGCGTGAGGTGCGAGCTTGTGCCAGGCGAGGGACATATGTGCAATGCATTTGCAATATACTTCGTTTCCAGCGCCTCGCATCCCGGTTGTAGAGACATAATGTAAACTTGGTGACCAAAGCCTAGCTTACATTATGTGTGTACAGTCGGGTTGCGAGACACTTGACCAACACCGTATTTATGCTCACTGAGCCCGAGCTGCTCCGGCAGTTTCAGAAGACGGTCCAAGCTGTATTTATGCACTGCATACGCAATGCAAGATGTGTGTAGTATGTCGTTGCGTCTGCTGTAAAAGTATGCCTGATTGCGTGGTTATTGCTATTGCTATGTGCGATGTGGCGAAATGGCGCCTGTGAAAGCGCGTGGCTCAGTCTGACGAGTTTAGCGGAATTTGGCTGTTGGCTTCCTGTGCGTCGATCAACGGGGAGTCTCTGCAAGTATGCACATATGGAACCATCAGTACGGCTGTAAGTTGGTAAGTGGACCCTTGCAACACTGTCAGACATGCTATCAAGGTGCCAGCTGAGGCGCATGTACATGAATAGCTCAGACGTCCCGAAGAATATTCGTACAAACCGGCGGGTGTGGCTGACGAGAACACTCCATTGCATTCAGCTTGCTCATGTATGAGACATTATTTTTGGCACAAAGGAGAGGGACAATTTGCTGGCTCTATCTGGCAAAATCACGAAAATACGCAGAAATACAAGGGGGAACCGCAGAAGAGGCAGTATAGAATAACATGGATGTGTGTGAATTGGGCGCTACAGGCTGTGTGTTTTGGCATGCTGATGAATTGTGATAGGTTATCGCTAACCGTTGCATGGGTGGCACAGTGGGGAGGGACCATTTGCTGGCTTCATTTCGCAAAGGCGCGCAGGTCCGTTGGCGTTAGAGGGTGAAGAGCAGGAGTGTCTGTGTAATCAAAGGTCGACGAGCGTGAATTTGGGGTTACAGGGTGTGCGTTTTGGCGTGCTTGTGAACCGTGCTGGGCAGTAGGGGACCATCACACGCGTCGCACGGCGGGTGGGGAGTATTTGCTGGCTTTATTGCGAAAACGTGGGAAGGGCCACTAACGTACGAGCGTGAATCGCAGGAACGTCAGTGCAGAATAACGTGGACGTGCCTGCATTGGGCTCTACAGGCTGTGCGTTTGCACAGGGTAGTGGAGTGCTGCATGGAAGAGGTGTTCTTGCTGCAAAACGCAAAAAGCGATATTGGATGCGGGAGCCGAGGATACATATGTGGATATCTGCCCGAGGCGGCAACCAA
>NW_013566431.1:0-1369 GCF_000499605.1 Eimeria maxima | reverse complement strand
TATTGCCTTCATATTCACGAAATATTTGGGCAGCTGCTTGTGCGAGAGCTCCAGTTCTAAATGGTTTTCCATTGTATGGAATTTGGTGTTTGGCAGCGGAGGGAGTGGCTGTGAAGGCGTCACCTTCTCCAGAGGGATGAAGAAAGCGCTCAAAGTAGTATCGGGCCTCCAAGTTGCAGACATTATGTTTGTCCTCTTCTAACAACAGGTCTAAGAGTTGTTCGGCTGATTTTATATCAACTGACTGTCTTCGTTCACTGCCAAACATCCCAACGCCATCCAAGAACTCACCCGCCTCTATTGACTCATAAATGCCCAATATATCTTCATGGCTAGAATTACTACTATGTTCTTCGTGAAGAGGAAAGCTGCGTGGAACTCTGAGGTTATTTGTTTCGGTTACTCCGTCTACTGACTGTCTTCGTTCACTCCCAACCGTCCTCAAGCGATTCAAGGCGCCGTCCAATGACGAAGACATGCTGAAATTGTCTTCAAGGTCAGAGTTACAATCAGGCAATTCAACATCATTTTCCAAAGAGACAGAACCCTTCAATTCCTCTAGGCGAAGCCTCACCATGCGGCAAATGCTAAGCAGCAGCTGCACGTGCTGCAAGAAATCAATCTGCACCTTGGCAGAAGAATCAAATGGGAATTCACATTTCTGCATCCGCTCCACGTGGTCATTAATAGTCGCCAACGGATCTTCAGTGAGCGTTTCACCGTCATCATGCGGCGGCGTGAAGTACCTTCGAAAACCTTGGCGCACTTGCGGACTTGAGGATTCCCAGGCCTCGTTCATCCTGCCCTGTACTTCGTCGAGATCATCCATAGACCTCCCTATGGTGTCAGCATCGAGAGGGAGTGGAGCTCCTTCACTGTAGGGGCTTATACTGGGGGAGCTCAGTATGGGGTACTTCCGGCTTCTAGACACCCGGAAAAGAACTGCAGACAGGAGTAGCAGTGAAAAGACGACAAGCAATGGCTTAGTGACCCCAACCTGCTTCCCAATAAACTTCCGCAAAACGAAAACCCCTTCTTCTGGAGCAGTTTGGTTGGTGTTTTCTATGTTTTGTTTACCGGAGGGATGGATTGCGTCACGTGCCCCTTGCTCAGGGCTCAACCAATCTAACCAGGTACGAACTGCTCCCTTCCCCTGGACCGCCATTGTCTACTGCGAAAATAAACGCATGGCGGATAATCATATATTCGCTTTGTGTTTGGAAGCTGAGCAAAATTCTTGAGAAAAAGACTAGGAGGATATCCAGAGAAACAGAGCGATACGGATCTGGCTGTGGTCGGGGAGGTGACGATGATGTTCAAGAAAATTCCCGCTTTGAAATTAATTTAAATAACGGATATTAAATTATTT
>NW_013566430.1:0-2030 GCF_000499605.1 Eimeria maxima | reverse complement strand
TCGCGTTTGAGCCTATCCTCAGCTAAATCTCAATAGGCCGCTTGCCGCCTCTGGGAGAAACTCGAATACCATAAATCGTGTAGCGCACAATCTGTATACATGACCACGAGTTTAACTGGGCTAATCCAAATCACTCCACAAATGTTGCATCACCTAACAGGGCCCACTGCATTCTACCTGAAACCCGAGGCAGACAACATACACAAACCACTGTCCGCCAATGCCTTACAACTCGATAGTGAAACAATATGAAACCACGCATGTAAACGCACAGCATCTCTAGCACTACACAATTACAAATACAGCAAGAGTGAAAGAGGAACTAGGGTCGAAGATTCAGACGTCCGCCAAAAAGGGATTGGCAGCTGCACATGGTATCCTCCGCTATTTGAATCAGGAAGGCGCCTTGCTGCTTATCTTAGCGGAGGATACCCATTTTCCGAGGAAAATAACGGCGGTGAAATTGCGCCCCCATACTCGACGCAACTCTTACACTTGGTTCCCGTTTTCTGGCCTGACTCATTCTCTTACCAGCTAAACGTCGGAGTTTAGTCTGCCAAAGAAATGCAATACTTCATATTCACACCATGACAAAAGAACGCAATCGACGCGTTCTGTATTTGAGCTATTTTCACGCTACCTCCAGCAGACCAACGATGCAGCATGCGACTGAACACAGTCAAGCGTACCGCATCCCAAAACCCACATACAAACCACACACAACTGTAGGCTCGACGCCAGACAATGAAGAGACACTTCCAAGGTCCTGAAAGTGGTTTCGGCGTCCATCGAAGAAACAGGCTAGGGATGCACCCACTGCGGCATTGAACAAGAGTCATTGGCTAGCCAAAAAATGGTTCGCATGACCCTTGCCCCTCTGCTACCAATACACAAGTCAACCAATGAAGAGACACTTCCAAGGTCCTGAAAGTGGTTTCGGCGTCCATCGAAGAAACAGGCTAGGGATGCACCCACTGCGGCATTGAACAAGAGTCATTGGCTAGCCAAAAAATGGTTCGCATGACCCTTGCCCCTCTGCTACCAATACACAAGTCAACCCAGGTACGCCACTAAGGGAGCTCGCACCCGGTGGCTGAACCCATAACACAGATTAGCCAAAGCCAATACACCACAATACTGTCATGCACACGAATCAACGCCTGCGTCTCCCAACGCTCCAACGCTTAACCGGCTTGTTTTGGGGGACATCTGCTAAGACGTGAATGCTCTCGATGTCCCCTACAGCCATGAATCACACCCCTGGCGTACTTGCTTCATAAAACACCAGGTCATAAGCCAAGCATATAGACTGCAACCAAAACGGGCAAGCGGAGAAGAGCTGTGTGAGTAGGTTTTCTACCGCTAGCAAGACCAACACGATATTTCGTCTGGACGTAATGCACAACACGCCGCCGCGGCACCTACCTCCTGAGCCAGACCCGTGCTGAGCCAAGCAATTGCAGCCCTTGTTTGCAACCACAAAACCTCGAGCAGAAAAGCCAGATACCAGTGAAGGCTCATCATCTAAAATACAGCTCAGTCAGAAAGAAATGCTAACAAAACCTTCGAATGCCACCAGGCACAGCAAAAGTTATTTCCAACGTTGGGCGAGAAGAACTCAACACGCCAACAAGCCGAACGTCCATCCCCGCATCCACCTCACAACTCCAGCAAACACAATAACTGGTAGGTGTGTGCGCAAATGCTTTGTTCCACAACCCACACGACCAAACTCTCCCCGCGTGTATCTGTAAATGCGCCAACACACTTCCTGCACCCGACAGCACCTGAGTGCGACCGTGCAGCTTATATAATCTAGGAGCTGTACTCCGATGTCCGAGGCATATTGCACTGATATGTTGACCACGCGAATTCACTGTTGCCGTTGGCTGCTCGCTCTCCTCCTAGCTGCATTAATTGCCACTCTACTTCCGCACGTCTCCATCAAAACAAACATACCATCTACACCCACAGAAACCGAGTAATAGACAGGCACGGTCTACCACGGCAATGAGATCCCACACGTTGGC
>NW_013566429.1:0-2250 GCF_000499605.1 Eimeria maxima | reverse complement strand
ACTCTCCTACGCAAGACGTTGAGCACGTTTCCATGCGTGATCATGCCGTTAAACGAAGTCCTTGGTTTGCGTCACACAAGGGCGTATAGAACGAAACAGCCAAAGAGAGCTAATGGATGGAGAAACATGCAGACACCAAGCATTACCTGCATATGCCGCGGCAAGACAAATTGCATTTTAGCTGCATCTTAGCAACCCACAATAAAATGCTAGACTAATCAACCATTGCAAGCCTCAAACGCAGACAGCCTATCCTCACGGGAATACGGTCTAGCGGACTAAACCACACAGATTAAAGCTTATGCCGTGCAGCCACGATGTATGTACTTTCCCCTTCGTAATAGCCACGATTTCGTTTTCTGCCATGTCCGCAGAGTCCCAGTAACTAACCTATGATTTTAAACACTATCCAAGCCAAACCAGCTGACAGAAACTTTTCACTTGGTGCTTCCGTGCACTCGCCGGGTGCACTACACATGGAAAAGGTATAACTGGCAAAACTAGGAATGCCTCGCGCGACGTGTTTGCATTCGTGTCTAATTATGGTGCATGGATTTCCATTTCCGTTCATGCTCAATGTGCAATGTAGAGGTTTGTTTGGCAATTCATTCGTCGGCGCCATGCTGGCAACCAGGGCGAAAGCCTTCGCGAACTCCCCTACGTACACGAAATATGTTTCCAAGTCAATAGCGGCATCTGGCAGAAACCATGTGCAAAGCGTGGCTCACTTTCTCCAACTTCAAAAGGGGTTTCACCACTATAAAGTTGCATAATGCAATCTGCACATTTCATCGGGTCCTTTAGCGTACTAGTGCACAATGTCCACAGGACCACCAGGAGCATGTTATTCAATATTGAGATTTCCACGTAGTTGCTCCGCTTAGGAAGGGCCAAATAGTTTTCAGGTTGGAACATTATTTTCCAGTGGAAAGAACGCTTGTTTACAGCGAGCTATGTGCCAGGCAGAAAGTGTCTTTTTCAGGTTGGAACATTATTTTCCAGTGGAAAGAACGCTTGTTTACAGCGAGCTATGTGCCAGGCAGAAAGTGTCTTTTTTCCAGTGTCAAGAACTCTGGTTTACAGGGCACTAACATTTTCTGCATCACAGGCGTGTCTTTAGGCTAACGCCCTGCTCTTCCATTAGCGGGTTTGATTGCATCCTTCATCAAAATGGGCAACTGCACTCCCTCTATTCGATCGCAGTGCCAGCACTCCCCAGCAAACTTGGGTACCGTATCGACTCTGTTAGAGCAAACTGCCAGCCTGCCAGAAGAGTTGATGTACAGCCCTTCTAGCGATGGCAGAGGGTTCGCCTTGAATTCGCGCACAATTCGGCAACTTTTGCAAACTGTGCTGGTACAGCAAAATCCGTTGGGTCAAGGCCAGCTGCTTGTCTCTTGTGTTGCCTCATGCATACTGCCTGTTGGTAATCCAGATAATATATACCTGTCGCGATTCGCCAGCGATGTGAGTGCTGCTGTGTCAACGGAGTTCCTGTTCAAAATGAGAGGTCACACGTTTAGTCTTCCATGCCCCAATCAAGAAGTCAACCCAGCAATTGATGCCGTTGCTACTAGGCCAGAATTTAAAAATGAAACTGTGTAAGTCGGCTGACTTCAGAACGCCCGTGCGTACGGCAAATGTAAAATCGGTTTTGAATGTACATATAGCAGGAAGGACTCGCGGGGTGGATATCCGTGCGGGCGGCACACATTCAAGTGCATGTGGAAGCACTGCATTGTGTAGCATGCGCAATATTGAGAGGTGCAACGAAATGCTAGAGCTCCCAACTACCCTCGTACGACGTTGGTATCAACAATGAGTCAATTACGACAACAAGAAAAGCATATCTCCCCTTCGCACATATCACAGTGGAGCCGCATCCAGTACGTCCAGTAAGTGCTGTGCACGCTTCCTATTTACTGTTGATAGTCGTATTTAAAAACCAGACATCCAAATTCCACCCCTCCACGCTATTATCTCCGAGGATAATTGGGAACCTGCTGCAGGCTTTGCGCTAAACGTAGGGATCTATCATGTCAATATTAACTCAGAGCAACGAAATAGCAGGGGCCAACATCCAGAAAGAGGGTGCGCACCGGGTTATCCTTTGTAACCGTTGACATGATATCGTGGGACTGAAATGGTCCACGTACGAATGGCGCGCTTTGCGCATCTCCGAGGAAAGGCTGAGCGTAACCAAGATCAAGACAGACCTTTATCGAGGGAGCAAATGCAGAATTTCTGCAC
>NW_013566427.1:0-1692 GCF_000499605.1 Eimeria maxima | reverse complement strand
GCAAACCGCCTGGCATGCAAACGCCTCCCGTACGCCAGCAGGTAAGGGGATTTGGGCAGCAACCTGTGGCAGCCTACGGCCGGAAAGATAACACCTTCCGACAATGCCTGCTCCCACCACACACTCCTGCACTGAACTTTGCAACTTACTGCCATACGCAGAATACCTGAATGAATCCTGTAGCATCAGGTGGGAGTACACACTAGCCACATAGGGAGAGTAAAACGTCCAGCTTACGCAATGGCGAGCACCAGCTGCTGTAGCCAGGATGTCTCATTTTGCCCTATGCTTGAACACATGCAGTGTCTTGCTCAATGTGGAGACAGCATGGGCCGTACGAAATGGCAAATGCCACAGAAACACGAACTGGGAGATATGGAAGTGGTATGAATGTATGACGCCGCACAAGAAAAGAGTACGGTAATGCGGCCAAGTACCAACATACCTTGCCAACGGCACTGGAGATCGAATTTTACTATGAAAGCATCCCTGCAACTACAGCATGAGCTGTGTATACATCAGGCTTGAAAACGGCTAACGCTGTATTGCCAGGGCTGCTTTCCCGAAGCCGCGTGACCATCCACGTATCCTTTGCACCCTCAAAAACGCCACCGCCATTCATATCCACGCCCGGCAAACAAAACCTCATCTTGCCTCCAGGGGTCCCACCTTGAATCCTGGAACAGTGGAGGCGAAATATCTTGAATTGGTGGGCGTTTTCTAGTCTTGTAGATTCTGAGGGCATTCAGCAGCTTGTTTGCCAAAAGCGTGTTGAACTTGACAGCGGTCCGACAGAATTGGCTTGGTGCGGGTAACGAATAATCCGTATCAAGAGCACTTACGAAGGGATCCCACCACAAGCCAACTTCCAAGTGGCCTCTGAGATCCCACCACAAGCCAACTTCCAAGTGGCCTCTGAGAAGTTCAATTGCAGAAACCAGGTAGTTCCCACCACAAGCCAACTTCCAAGTGGCCTCTGAGAAGTTCAATTGCAGAAACCAGGTAGTCCATCGCCAGGAAGGTGCTCCCCAAGTTTGCAATGGCATAGAGGGGCCGCAACTGTCGGGAACTTTCAGTCGTTCTAATCCATACAGTGCTTGCCAACTCCTTTACCAATTTCACGAGGAGATTCGCATCTTCCTGGTTGAGCGTTTGCTGTGCAAACAGGCGTCGAAGCTCCAGTAAAATGTTGATAAACGATGCACTCTTCGGTGGTCGGCTAAATACTCCAGACGGGTCAAAGTCTTGAAGCGTAACACCCGCTTCCAAAGCTGGCAACCGCACGTAGGGGTGATTGCACGGGTCTTTGGACGAATACAATGCCTTTCTGGGGGCAGGAAGCTGCGGATTCGCTGAGACCAAGCTGACAACACCTGAAGCCTCTCCACGTTGTGGCACGCTAACTATGCCAAATGACAACGCACCTCCTCTTGTCTCACTATGCTCATATTGATTGTCTGTCTTCTCTTCTATCCACTCGTCGGGCTTCAGTTCGGAACTCACGCCAGAAGCATAGCCTTCAAGGGGTTCAAGGTCCTGTTTCGCACCTCCAGATCCCTCACCGCTTCGGCATCCTCTTGAAAGTATGCCGGCACCTATGCTGGCCTGTGCAGAATCGGGGACCTCGTTAAAGGTTGCATCTTCAACCGGCGCTTGTTGTACACCTTGTTTCAATTCATACTCAGCAGCAGG
>NW_013566426.1:0-1097 GCF_000499605.1 Eimeria maxima | reverse complement strand
GCGTGTATCAGATAACTGCTCTCTGTGGACACTCACGGATCTCATTGCAGTGTGTGGATTTGCAGTTATCGCCCTGTCCACCCCGTTTGCTAGTTACAAGCATTGGTCAGGGCTACTCAATGTTGTTGTTGTATTGTTAGCAGGAAGGTCTGAAGAGTTCGCATTGGATCCTGCTTTGCGTACGGCTTAGGAGTATCGTTTCGTGATGCATAGGCAAAGGGGTGCCTAATGCACTCGGGAAGCAATGCATATTGTTGAGGCACGCGTATCACAGTTAGCGGTAGCAGAAGGCTCACACCTCGTCGGCATTACAGTGAGCGTGAGCTCGTGAAAACAATGTAACAGTGTGCGCGCGCATTTCACCATGTAAGTGTATGCTAGTGCGCTGTATCCGCAGGAAGGCAAATGCATATTTGTAGGTGCGCAAGTGCAATGGACAAAAACGTTCAACTGGTGATGTATTCTTCCTGACTGCCGCCCGTTTGAGATCCGTCCTGTTTGTCAGGACAGAACGTGTACGGATCATTTCACGCTGTGCCTCAGCGACTTAATTTAACATACCCTGTATAGCGGCACAGGGGTTAGGGAACTCGACAGGCCTTGCTGAATCGGGAAAGCCGTGCCTAGCCGCCTATTCATTTGTGGGATTCTCTTGGTATGTAGAATACGCAGCACGCTGCTTGCAATGTAGAGGCGGTTTCATACGCAATGAGAAGTGACAATAGCTGAGTAAAAATTTAATTACTCCTACATTTTAGTGAGGTGCCTGTGGACATGAATGCATAATAGTGAGCACAGTCGCGAAACATGAAATCTGTAGCTAGTATGTACTGCACTGCAACCAAATAGCTACTGCTTGAGGCGGCTTGATAAGTCACAGAGTCACGTCAATAGACGACCTAGGAGTCGCTGCTTCTGAACATGTTGTTAGCTGTGTTCAGTCCAGCTTTCCTGCACGTGTTTGCCAGTTGTTGTATGATTGCAAAGCAGTAGAAATTCAAGTTGCTGGGATGCAAGTGTGCATGCCAGACGTTCGCTTGTAGATGGGTTCTGGATGTACGGGAAGATGCCCCTTTTAAGGCAAAGCGTAGTGCCCA
>NW_013566425.1:0-1159 GCF_000499605.1 Eimeria maxima | reverse complement strand
TGCTGCTGCTGCTGCTGCTGCTGCTGGCAGGTGCAGCTGCTGCTGCAGTTGCAGCAGTTGGCTGCTACATTTGCTGCTGCTGCTGCTGCAGCAGCCTCATGTTTTTTTAACAACTTGTATAACGTCTTCATCGGCTAGCTCATGCCCTGCATGCACAGCAGCAACAGCAGCAGCAGCAGCATTAGCAGCAGCAGCATTAGCAGCAGCAGCATTAGCAGCATCAGCTTCCCCACCTTTCTTACCAATAGCAGCATCGCCCTTAGCAGCATCACAACAGCAGTAGCATCCATAGCAGCAGCAGCAGTACTAGAGACATTATCAGCAATAGCAGCAGCACTAGCAATAACAGCAGCAGCAGCAGCAGCAGCAGCAGCAGCAGCAGCATACCGAGTCCAACGATTTGTGGTTGATGTTTAGCACTTGCTCCCCATACAAATGCAAACTTAAATTCATTTAATAAATCCTAAGAAGAAAAATAATATATATTTATTATCTAGCTGCAGCAGCAGCAGCAGCAGCAGCAGCAGCAACAGCAGCAACAGCAGCAGCTGCAGACAGAGGAGCAGCAGCAGCAGCAACAGCAGCAGCAGCAGGAGTATCATACTTTATGTATGAATGAAATTGCATTGCCAACAGTAAAAGGACCTGCAGTAACACAACAAAGAGACACAAATCCTTGCTGCTGCTGCTGCTGCTGCTGCTGCTGCTGCTGCTGTTGCTGTTGCTGTTGCTGTTGCTGCTCCTCCTCCAGCTATTGCTGCGCCTGCTGCTCCTACTACTACTACTGCTGCTGCTGCTGCTGCTGCTACTGTAGTCCATACTCCTACTCGTACCCCAACTACTACCACTGCAGTTTCTGCTGCTGCTGTTGCTGCAGCAACAGGAACAGCAGCATCAACAGCATCAGCAGCATCAGCAGCATCAGCAGCAGGAGGAGGAGAAGAAATAGTATATTATTTTTTACCTCTTTGTTCAGTAAGTACAATAGGCTGAGTAAAATCAGGCAAAAGTCCTTTTTTTTTTGTATAAAGGCGGCAAATATTTATATTATTTAATATTCTTTTTTTTAATGTATTTATATTCCATTTAAGGTCACTACTTATTACTACACTATTAGGTCTGAATAAAAAAAAAATATATATATATATATATATATATA
>NW_013566424.1:0-1848 GCF_000499605.1 Eimeria maxima | reverse complement strand
CGTTTTGTGAGAGGCCTTCCCAAGGCCATGCTCTTCCTCAAAATCCAGGCATTCCTCTAGAATATTGGACCGCTCCTGATCATTATCCGCATCCGACAAATTTCGGCCTGGTGCTGCTCCGTATTCCAGTTTCTTCTGAACGGTCCGGCACATAGCCAACAAAGCTAAAACCACCACAAGTGAAACAACGGATGCCATGGCCCCAACAAAACACTTGCTGCTGCTATGTGGCCCGCGCTGCTGTAATTTGCATTCACGTTGTAGCGTAAGCGGGGGTAGATGAAGTGGCGACACAGACGTGACTCTTTGAAGTGCAGCGCTTGGGATGCGGGATACTAAAATTGCTTCCGATTGTTGCAGATCCGCATCTGCTGGATGATGTCTTCGGGTCATTGTGACCGGAGCAGTTCGGCATTCCGCAGCAAAAAGGATCAGTGGTATCACTCCAGAGTTGCAGTTTAGGGAGCAAAGCAAAACAAGGTTTGAATGTGTCTACAGTTTTTGAAGGGCACTTCACGCGGTTGTTTCCATTATCTTATGTCCCGTGTAACCTGTCTGCAGGGGAGCCCAAAGATTCAGAAGTACGAAAACAGTAAGATATTTTGGCGAGATCCCCCAGAAATTGCTTGAAATTGTGGTACACTCTAAGTGTGAAATGTAAGAAAACCCCAAGTTTATGATAAGAAGCATACTCCTCGAACTGTGAATGGGGGTGACAGCACTCATCCCAGAACGTGGCACTGGGGGACAACGGTGGGTGTCTTCACACACATGCATGCACACAGCCTCGAAGTCCCAAATCGTTGCTTCGAACCTTATTTTCAGTGTGCCTCTGCTAATTAGATGTGCTTTCTAGGTGAATAAATGCTGATGAATTACACGACCTTCTCCCGGCACTGTGTCCCCGAGCAACGATCTCTGCATCGACGTCCGCAATCTGCAGTTTGTGTAGAGTTCGCGTTTATTATGGGACAAACAGCTGAACATCATTTACCACCGTTGTAGAGTGGTTTTGAAAGCTATTTCATCTCAATTTACTTTTCACGTGGGACTGTGTGTTGTCAACAGTTTTCCACTTGGTCGTTGCAAGGTGGCGGCGCTGTGCACTCCTTGTGGGTTTTATTCTTATCGAGGGTTATTTATTGTACAGAAGCCTACTCCAGTAGGTCGATCATTAAGGGCGTGCTGCCGTTGGCTCTACTTCCATTGTAGGCACCGTGGCAGCGCTGAGGGGCCTGAAGTATATTTCATGCTGAGCCCCATGGACGTGAACCGTCCACACAGAGATAGTGTGAGGCTACGTATTACAGCTCGCGATTCAATTTAGCAGTGCTAAAAGCTGGCAGAAGTGAATTCTCCCAGTAGATGGTTAAAATTTTTGCATAGCCATGTTTTGTCTATTCCTGCTAAGTTTGCTACACAGGCACGCAGGTGAAAAGTGTGGATTCGACTGGAGTTCCATTGTCAAGCATATAGTGTAAACAAAAGCATCGATTTTACGTTGCGCCCAGAACCTACAGCAGAATTAATACGTTCGAGACTTAGCAGGCCATATTTGTGCTCCTCAAGCTGATAGTTCATAATGGGCGTCGGCCGAGAAATCATAATCATCGAACATAGTGTCCCATTTGATTCCAGTGTGTTTGCTGACAGATACTGTACCGTTGAGTACGTGAGACGAGGAGCTTGAGGACATCTATGCAAATGTATCGTTATCAACAAGAAGGCTCAGAAGTAGTATTACCATGATCTCAACATATCTCTGCTTATTGTTCCTTCTTCGTGTAGGCCGGGTTCAGTAGCCTACCGGCGCGGTCTAGACTTCACAATTAGCAGAACACTGATTTT
>NW_013566423.1:0-1795 GCF_000499605.1 Eimeria maxima | reverse complement strand
CTCATCCGCAAATATACTGTACGCCTACTGTGACCAATCGCTCCTCCAAACCTACACACACCCATGCCACTGCCCCTGCTCCAACGCCTTTCTGCAGCTGGCACACGGATGGCCGATATAGTCCCCACCGGCACACAAACACAATACCTCCCATCCCTAGCTTCACCACGAACTCATGCCACCGACTCTGCATCCCGCGCTAGTGTCACCAAACGACACAGAAAATTCAGTGCGGTGTGGTGGGCATTCTTCCCTCCACCACAAAACAAAAACAATCAACTCTGCCGCCTAGCATCTACTCATCCACAATATGTTACATGCTTCCTACACTTCCTCATAATTAGATAAAACAAAATGGGTTCGTTTCAGGGATCCATCGCCATGGCTCCACCACTCACCTCCTTTGCGAATTCACATTTCCATTAAGCCACACCTAGGCAACGCTCTCAACATGCCATCTACATGCCTTCAACAAGTGCATGCATTTTTGAATTGTCTTGTGCTCACATGGAGACACGGAGCTCAAAACACTTCTGGCATAACACAGCACCCAAAGGCCACACATCGATTGTGTGCGCTATAACCTTCCTTCTAATATACTGCAACCAAACACAACTATCTAGCGTAACGTCACTCATCGACGACGGCGACGCCTCCTACACTGTCTCCAACTCGGCGAAGATACACTCATTCCGCCTTCGCCGTTCATTCCCATATCGCCAGTGCTCACCTCCTGTGGACATTCGTCTTTTCCTCGGCTCAACCTCAGCCTCCTTTTCCCTTTTCTCTCAAACATTTGTCAACCCTTACCTAACTACTCTACGGTCATCGCCTATCTTGTCTCTCCCCCAGCATGCATAAAGTGCTGTCACTCCAGTTGACACCTCCTTTGCGAATTCACATTTCCATTAAGCCACACCCAAGCCACACTTCACTCCCAGGTCAACATACATTCAACGCTCTTGTTGACATCTGTTTAGCTCTCCGGTGAGTGCTCCTGTGCCTTCGCGGGCTAACGAAACACACTTTCTAAAGTTAGAGCGAACAAGCTTGCCCTCCGACATACGTATCCGTATGAAGCACGTGCTTCGCTGTTGCATGTCGCACCCACAACACCAACAAGCCGCCAGCTACTCGAAACCTTCTGCGAAACGCTTCGACACACACTCACCCAACACTCACTTCAAACGTAGACTCCACGAACACAAGATAGTTCCGTTAAGGTGCGAGTAGGATTAGTAGGTTAGGAACAACTGTAGGCAAATCGAGAGGCCACTCACGAGGACACGGAAGCGCCCGATTGCTTTGTGTGAAAGATTTAGTTGTAGCAACATGCAAGTGCCGCCGAAGCGCCTACTTCCATGCATTGCCCGACATCTATCGGCCAAACAACACTAGCACATACTCTTTGCCACACAGGACCATGACACTCTGGAGCAACGTCCACTGTATTCGGAGTTCTTACCGCAAACCTCTTCTCTTCCGAGCAAAGGTGTCAAGCATGCAAACTTTCGTACAGGCGCCAACGGATACGGCAAGTTTCCACATGCCTCAAATCCCACCAAACTTAAAACAACATCCAACACCTTTCCCGACGACTGTTGCCGCACGTTTCCGCGCTGCAACAATCGAACACGCACTCTTCATGATGCACACACAAATAATAAATTCCGACTTGTCTACTCTTTGGTATACGCTTGATCTATGCGCCTCCACCTTACTTCCGAAACCCATCGACCGGGTGCCTTCACCACTACAAACCCGTCAGCAGTTGGCACCATTCACACTCCCTCTT
>NW_013566422.1:0-1004 GCF_000499605.1 Eimeria maxima | reverse complement strand
TATATATATATATATATATACATGAAATAAATTAAATAACCTAAATAAATTAAATAAACAAATAAATAAATAAATAAAATAAATAGATAAATAATTCCTTACATGTAGTATTTCTCCCGTCATCTCTACATCATCTGCTGCTGCTGCCTCATGGAGAGCAAATCGTAAAAATCGGCAATCAGGTAACCAAAAATTATATCGTAAATCCAGGCAATAGCGGCCCCACCCGCTTACTACTAATAATGCATGCGTTACCTGCAGCAGCAGCAGCAGCAGCAGCAGCAGCAGCAGCAACAGCAGCAACAGCAGTAAGAGCAGCAGCACATATACACAAACATTAGCAAGAGAAGAAATATGCAAAAACATAAGCAGCATCACCAACAGCAGCAACAAAAGCATCAGAAGCTACAACATCAGCAGCAACAACAGCAACAGCAACAGCAGCAACAGCAACAGCAGCAGCAGCAGCAGCAGCAAATATACCATATAGACTTGATTTCTCCAATCTTCTGTTCCTAGGTCACTTCGATTTCTCCAAGGGCGAAGACTTCGAGACATTTCCTTTAATATAGCACCAACTAACGACGTGCTGCTGCTGCTGCTGCTGCTGCTGTTGCTGCTGCTGTTGGTGCTGTTGTTGCTGCTGCTGCCAGCTATGGCCTCGATCCCCGCACGGTGCAGCAACGATCCCCACACAAGCTGCTCGAATAGACGACCAAAATCAAAGCAGCAAACCTCAGGCAGCAACTGACAGCAGCAAGACATGCATGCAGCTGCACCAGCAGCAAACAAACACATGCACACACATACACACACAAACACGCATACACCTTATCGGTAACTATGCGTTAGTGGATACCCACATAAATCATTTGCTACTGTTGCTGTTGCTGCATTTGCTGCTGTTGCTGCTGTTGTTGCTGCTAAAGAATTGGTGTAAATCGTAGACATAAACAACATCAGACAGCCAATAAAAACCCCGACAACCCCCCCACCCCTCCCGG
>NW_013566421.1:0-1051 GCF_000499605.1 Eimeria maxima | reverse complement strand
TATATATATAATTGTACATATACATAGTATATACATATGCATATGTATAATTAAAAAGAAGAAAAAAACGTAATAATTTATATTAATTAATTAATTAATTAATTAGCTAATTAACTATTAATTAATTAATTAATTAATTAATTAATTAATATATAATAAAAACATATACATATATATACATATATAATTATACTGTATATACATAAATGTATATATAAGTATATAAATATATATATGTATATGTATATGTATACATATATATGTATATATATACATATATATGTACATGTATACGTATATATGTATATGTATACATGGATACATGTATATGTATATGTATATATATACATATATATATATGTATATACGTACATGTATATATGTATGTATGTATATATATACGTACATGTATTTACTTACATGTATATGTATATATGTATATATACGTACATATATACGTACATGTTTATGTATATACGTACATAAATATGTATGTATGTACGTATGTATATATATGTATATACGTACATGTATATGTACATGTATATGTACATGTATATGTATATATACGTACATGTATATACGTATGCGTATATATGTATATACGTATATGTATATATGTATATACGTACATGTATATATGTATATACGTACATGTATATGTATATGCACACATGTTTATGTATATACATACGTACTATATGTATATACGTACATGTATATGTATATACGTACATGTATATGTATATGTATACATGTATATGTATACATGTATATGTATACATGTATATGTACACATGAATATGTATATGTATACATATATGTATATACGTTAATGTATATACGTACATGTATGTATGTATATACCTACATGTATATGCTTACATGTATATATGTATATACGTACATGTTGTATATGTATATGTATATGTATATGTACATGGTATATGTATATGTATATGTATATGTATATGTATATGTATATGTATATGTATATGTATATATGTATATACGTACATGTATATATATATGTATATATATATATATTATA
>NW_013566420.1:0-32174 GCF_000499605.1 Eimeria maxima | reverse complement strand
CCCCCCCCAACCGCAACCTTCTTTTCCCGGCGATTCTGATCAACGTTTGAGCAGTTGTCACTGCACTAATCCATATTGAGTGCTCCCAAGTTTCTGCAGTTTTACTTATTGATATTCGCTCAAGACGATGACGGAATGGGGAAGGTCTTGCTCCCCGCTCATTGAGACTAATCGGTATAGGCAACAAGAATTGGTCTGCTCAGCTCTCTGAAGTCACTGTAACCCTTAGCACAAAACTTTCCAGCTACCTCACAGAAGTGGCGTGGCCCTAGTTTATCTAGAAATTTATTACTGCATAACTTATGTAGCGTCCGTAGACCGCGCACCTCATCCTCAGCTTCTGCCTCTATCTCCACCTGCGATCCTGCCCGCAGCGCTTCTCCTTCACCTGATGGCGTGAGAGCAGTAATTGCTGCCCCTTGCGGTTCTGGTTCAGGCTGCGACACGCAAACAGAGACGCAAACAAGACAGAAACAGATAGTATTGTCTATTCCAGCACACCTATGACCATGCAAGCTGCTGGGAGGCGAATTTGTGCCAAAGTGAGCTACTTTAATCTTCCATGCAACCGCATTCCTGCGGCACTTTTAGGGTTGTGACAGGCCATGAGACACGCCATAAAGAGCACTGCGTGGTCAAAACATAATATGGAAATGAAGTACATGCTATTCGCTAAGCAGCATCTACATGCACACAGCCTGTCCTGCTGCCCTTCTTCTGAATAGTGATGACTGCAGAAGTGAGGTGCTAGTCTCGCTTGCCTTAGTCAGTTCGCCGCTTGGCTCTTTCGGTCCCGGATACTGCGCAAAAACAAAAAGCCCAGAGGCACTGGTAGATCAAAATGTGCCTCTCTACAGAGTGAGTCAAGCAGAAGACTTGCACGTCATTCCAGAGCTCGAATCACAACGGTGCAAGCTTTTGCAGACACTGCAGGCAGCGTCTTGTGCATTCCTTTTTATGCGTAAGTGGACCTATAATTTAAGGTCAATGTCACGAGGCACATTTTATGTTTAATTCCAGAGCTGCATGCTGTATTAAACCGTTGAGCTGGCGAGTGGGCCTGTAATTTCAAAGCTACATGTGACGTTTAGGTTTTGGCACGTTGCCTGTCTCATCAAGCAATAAAGAGGTAATCTTCTATAACTGCACTGCCTGGGGAAGCGAGCATTCATTTGGAAAACAGCATGGTAAAAGCGAGGCACAACACACCTAAGGAGCCCGGCGATAACCAAGCTGATGTACATAAAGCCGGCAACACGTCGATGCTACTACACAAACAGTTATGATTTTAACCCTGACACACATATCATTTAGCAAAAGCTTGTGCCTCGTGTTAAATATGTCGCTACACAATCTCCCTGCAAATGCAGAACTCAAAGGAAAGGAGCCCTGCGGAGTAGCTTCTCGCCTATGAAAAGAAAACAGAGGGCATGATAAACTTCTTACATGCATTCCAACATCCTCTATTTTGAAGATGAATCCCACTCCCATCAAAAAATAAGTGTACGAGTTGGTGCCTGCGAAAGCGATCGCATCCCCGACGCGAGACAGCAGCAACCTCAATAGAATGTAGTGTCCCTGAAACGGAATGTCTCCTGAAGCAGGGAAGGTACGAGTGGCTAGTACACAACACCTGGAATGTGTAGTTACTACACGGGCATGAAGTTAGAATGGGGCTAGCGTAAATCTTTGTAGATACTGCAAATCTGCACGCGGAGCAGCGCCGTAGCGGAGCAGGTGAGGTAAACCAACCTTCTCGACTTTCATAGAAATTTTGCGCTGCAAGCACGGCCTCCATGACCGTTTGCTGAAGGTGCAGACAAGCACATCATCGCACGCAAATCCATCGTTGAGGTTTCATGCAGTTTGAGTGATCGTCAGTAGTACCTCAGTTCAAATTTTAGACTACTGCGCGAAATGCGAAATACGTCGGAGGGGAAAGACGTCCAGCACAAATGTTATGTAGGTCTCCCCTAGAGATAACAGGCCAGCTTAAATTGTTCCCCACTACAGACGCACAAAGCAATCAGCCCTTGTGGAGCCCGAATGGCCTTGGAAGACCTCTGGTGCTTCTAGTAATGCGACTTGATCCATGAGTACTCCACCTCCACTGCCGAGCTGTGTTTTTGATCCACTAGTCTGTTCACTTGCGATATCACCACCTTGTCCCTGGGTTCCATCACCGCCTTCCGCAGGATTCGGCTGAGGCAAGTTCGCAACAGTGATGAAGCTAGGGTGTTGCTGCTACTGTCTAGGGGAGAAAGCATGTCTTTCACTGTTTGGATTCTCCGTAGGTGTTTTGTCAGTAAGCAACACACCTGACACGGACTGCCCCCTTGAGCAAGGCGTCGGTTGGCTTCCCAAGTTGCATAACGCTTAAGAGATGTGAAGCAGCGGAGAAGAAGGAACAAAATTGCTACTGTAGCGGCAGCGGCAGTGATCTTCGCTACGATGCCGACAGGGGGCGCTCTCAGAAAGCGCCCGTAGACGGGGGACTCCTCAAATACTGGGTTTGCAGAAGGGTAGTGTTCAGATCCAAACAAGGCCGGTGTTGATCCAGATGATAGGTGAGAGAGGCCCCCGTCCAGGATGGAAGGGTCAGCACCATGAGCCCCCCACCAGCGCTGTCCTAGGAACAAAAGCCAATAAACTATTCCAACTAGGAAGATATTAAGGGGGCCCAAAAATAATCCCATCCTCGCTGATCCCGCAATGCTCATACGGAGGCATTACGGCCCTGACCGAGCCACCATGAGGTTCGATGCCAAGCTCTCCAATTCTTCAATGAGTATTCAAGGGAGATTAATTAGATTGAAAATGAGGTAAATATGCTGAAATAATACACATTTTGGGAGTAAACAATATTATGACGAGCTGGAAACCCGTTTGGGAGCAACAATTTGGATCGGCTCGGTCTGCATATCAGCGTCCCTTCGGAGCCACGCCGCTCTCCATGGATATCAAGGAGATTGTGCCGTGTTATCTCAACCTCCCCTTGCAGAACAAAGCCCCAATTTCGAGTGTAATAACGAATTTAAAATTTGCGGAAGCTGGCTTGCACAGACTTGCATTCCAACGAAATTGACAATGTGTATTCCATAGCCTGAACGGGGCGAAAGGCAAGAGCTCAGCTCGTGAACACGAGAATGCTAGGCCACGTTTCCTTAGATGAGATCAAACTGATTCTATCCAAAAAGAATTTAAGTTTATTGTCACGTTAGTTTTGTGAGGATTAAACTCGCTGATTCAGCAGTTCGGGTCTCAACTATCGCTACCTCATCGACCGCAAGTACCGGCGTGTCGGTATGGGTGTTTGTCGTTGCTCTCGCTTGAAGTCGCACCTCGGTAGGACCAATTCTTAACTGAAGGCAAAGGGCTGGATGCCGTTTTCACGACTGCACCCGTGCTCACTCTTGTTTCTTGCTTACTCGGCTGGGTGTTGGACTTGCACAGATGGTAGCGTGGTTTGTCTAGTTACAGGGTGCATTTCTCTTTGCGTGCAGTCTGCCTCCTAAGGGACAACTAAGCGTTTAGAAATCATCTAAGAGCTGCATACAATAACACTCCGGTGTTACTGCACGCAGCAGTGGGAGACTGGTTGTGCTTGCACGCGGAGTAGTGAGCGTTCTCGTTTTAGTACGAGAACTATTGTGGACTGTGATGGGCTCAAAAACGCTTAACTTGAGGGTTCTTTAAAAGCGGCGTATCATTCTCCTGGCTCCATATGCCCTGAGTTCAACGGCTGAGCCATGAGGTGCGACACACTTTGCAGGAGTTCCTTTGTGAACGCCAGTCGCACGTACAAGCGCAACAAGCGTCCTTGGGTTTATTAATGAACGCCGTCCTCAGTTGTTTATTCTTGCGTACTGCTTGTCTAGTAGGAACGGTGGTTGTTCGTTTGTCAACTTCCTGCAGGCTTGTCAACATCGCACACAGTTTGCAGCATCTGACCACCCTAAAAATGACTGCAGAGAGCTGGAATTCCCTCATGCTGCTACACATCGTAGAGCACTTTTAGCTGCCTCCATTGCTCTGCTCACATCGTTTCCGTGCATCACTGCCTCCACAGGTGGATCTGATGTAAGCAGGGGAGCAAGAAGCTCACGGTAGGCAGCCTAAGAAAATTTTGTCACAACAAAGGAATAGTTAACATAACAGTGCACATAGAATGCAATTTTTGGGGGGCCTCCGGGTTGTGAAACAGGAACGCTTACCTTTTGATTGAGTGAGTCCTAGCCTTCAGTGCACTGTTCATTCTGAGGTCCGAAGTAGTTGTCACCCAGAAAAGGATTGTCATTAGACTTGCAAGCGGAATAGCTTCGCCCAAGTTATCATCAGAAAACCATTCAAAGTGCTATTCTCCAGGCCATTTAGGGTGCCATTATCTCTTCCTATGGCTTCTGTAAGTTGTTTCGCGAGTGCTTAAGCTGTTAGACTCCTCCAATTGCGGCTGCTCAACATGATGGTACTGACTCTTGGATGTTTAGTTTCCGTGTTATTTCGTTGACCCCCTAAACCGTTTTAAAAAACCAACGTCAATCATATGATGACGTATCCAAGCTGCGAGTAAGTCCACGATGCAGGCTAATGCATTGACGCGAGAAGGAACAGCAGAAACTCCTACCCAGCGTAATACAGAGAACTTCTTCTGCTATTCTGACTCTTGCGAGCTTTGGAGGGCTTGCGAATCCACCAAAACCTCGTCGCCTTCACTGAATTTACTTGCTAAACGTCACGCTTGTGGTGGTTGCGAGCCTGATATTCATCTGCTTAACTCATACATTCCCACATTTCTTGGGGCTGGGTGGAGTTTTCTGTGGTTGGCAGGCTTCCAAGTGCCACATGCAACGCTGCATGTGCGGTACACAGTTGTATTACAAAGCATTATGCACAAGGAGGCTGGTGTTTTATACCACCCATGCCGCACAAGGGATAAAACCAAGCCACGCAGAGGAATATTCCGGGTTCCTGAGTCGTAAGTACAGCAGCAACGTGCTGCTGGTGCCTCGGCATCGACTATCTGCTATGGAATGTTTTGCGGCAGTCCTGTTATCTCCGATTTAAGACAGTTCATTACTTCACTGTACAAGGCGCTGATGGACTCCCGATCCGAATCAGGGATGAAACGTGTCGGAAGACGATGAGGTCTCTAGGCACAATGCAACGGGAGCTGTTACTGCCACCGACCAATTTTCTCATAAGAGTTCTGTTTAGCGCTCTTCGCTATGTGCGTAGGGTATTGCAACAGAAGTAATTCCGGCACCTTTTGAAAAAGCGTAGCGCTCTTCCTCGCGTTATGGTTATTTAGCTATTTATGCTCGTTATTTATGCTCCCTCTCCCTGACACACTGAATGCCAGGAGATAATTCTTTGCGTCTTTGAATTGGAAAAGCCGCCCCCTTCATTTTCCTCAAGAGCAGTGTAATTGTATGCTGCAAACTCGAGCTTTTCGCCGCTGAGTTCCTTCTCCGCTGCCCATTCAGTTACCGTTTGCCTCTCTCCTGAGGACAGCCCAGCAGAGAACCACTGGTACAGAGGCTAGGACATCAGCGTTGCGTTGCTATTCTCCAATGATGTGCTTCTCGATATAGCAATATATCGGTAGCTCCCTCTTCCATAGCCTGTCTCCGTGCCCACTATGAAAAAACAGTGCAAGTCGCCACAGATGTTTCAGGTATGCTGCACACAAGCACCACACTAGTTTAGAAGCTGCCACAATTGTCAGGCCTCCATTTCTAATAACGAAGGTGCCAATAGCATCTGTGGTTCTTTTGGCCTCTGTAGGAGACGAAAGTAAAGGCCGAGAGATGCAAAGAGCTCCCCAGCTGCCCCAGCATTGTGGAGGCCGTTATATCTCGATGACCGACAGAGGCAGACGCATGCTCCATGAATTTATTCTGCAGTAAGAACAGTTTTCTTTGGGTGGGATGCAAAAGTTGAGCTTCGTTCAACTCGGCGAAGGTTGCAACGATTGGTCAGACCCTTGTGAATATCCACTGCATAACAAAAAGGGTAGTTAACAAAGGTTTTGAGAGAGTTCGAAAGATAGTTTCGGGGACATATGCACATTTTAAGCAACATCGGGCAATTACTCGTGCATGTGCAGCGACCCACCATTGTCTGGGTGTGACAAGCATCGTTACCACCAGCACTCTGTAACGATGCAGCGACATCAAGTGAAAAGCTGGTCCTCGACCATGTCCGAAGACTCGTGTGTGCTGCAGTGGAATTAAAATGCGTGAGAAGAGAATTCCTCAAATGCAGCATAACTCCTTCCCTGCCTCCAAGCATCCTGGGATGAGCAGCTTAGCTGCATTTTGCTGGGCGAGAGGAGGCGGCCTGGCATGCCTTGCAACGCATCTTAAAGGTGCAATTCATCCTCATATACAAGCACGCACATGACTTCTTAGTTGTATGCACAAACACTGTACGCAGTTGTTAAGAATTCTTGCCTGCTTGCCGTTTGCCTAGTAGGGTCGAGTAGGGAGGGCTCATGTGCCAACTGCAGACAAACATGCGAACACCCTGTAAGACATAACACCTGAGTACGACTGGACTAGGTGTCCTGGGTTGTTTGGTGATTAAACCAAAGAGAAACATGCACAAATGCCCATTTATGACAATATAACCCGATAAAATCCACATTTTCTAGCTATAGGTGGCGTGCTGTAATTAGGCTGCCGTACAGCCTGTCCAACTATCGGCCTGCTGGGGCTGCCGGGACTTCGCAGCACGTGATGCCGCGCAGTTGCTCTGAAATGCTTTGGCTCGCCCCTCTACTTATTCCGAATCATTGTTTTTAACTTTTGTTGTTGGGGTGAACCAGTTCCTGGCGGAATCTCTCCTTCGGTGTTTGTAAGCTCGGCTGGTTAACGGGCAACATGGCGCTAGCTGTTAACAGGATCCAGGCTGTCTGCAGGACTTCGAGGGTACACACACCATATATTTTAAAGCAAATCTAATAATATCCAATTGTGTTATTCGTTTGTCTTTTGCTAGCTGAGTGCTCGGGCCGATGAGTTCCGCGCGCATTCCAGATGCAGCGCAACTTCACGTATTCAGGAACTCAGGAGGGAACGTTGGAGGACGTTGTGACAGGGCACCACCATGGTTTTGCATTGGGGGTTTTCAGTACTTTGGATCCCACCCGATGTCATACATGTTGCTAACCATCCCACCTGGCGGGAAGGGATCCTGTTTTTTGCACTGTCTGTTGGTCTCTCTTGCGTCTAACTAAGGCTTCAAAAGTCCTCTGGAACTCCCCTAATATCAGCTTTGCCGCATTGTTTCCTGACAAATGCGAGCTGTGGGGGTGAACTGGGAAGCTTTGGGGTTGTGCGATAATGCTGTTTTCAGTGCTTCTCATCCACTGCTCGCGTATTTGTGGATCGAAATACGAAAGTCATTTGCCAGGGTCTGACCGGCAATCAGGTGATTTTGTAGGTTTAGACTTTGTCTTATCGAGCTATTCTCTTGTTTAGAACGTAGGTTCTGGATTTCCTGGTTAACCCCACGTCGGCGGTTTGAAGCTGTTCCATTCTTGCAGGGGACCTTTCACAGTGAACAGGCACTGAACTATGGCACGCAACTTGTAGGTGGAGTGAATCCAGCGAAGGGAGGCACTACATGGACGAGCTCAGATGGGCGGTACAAACTACCAGTCTTCAAGTCCGTCAGGGAGGTAAAAATGCGCCAAAAATCACAGTGTTTATGCAGAACGGAGTTGATCCGGTTCGTCGCACTTCACATTAGCTGTTGGGTGTGTTGGTAAGCATCATTTGGTTTTCGGGTTCCTAACATCCTTTATCGGCTACAACTGTATCTAGTGTGCACAAAACAAATACGCATTAGGCCAAGGACGCCACGGGCTGCCACGCCTCGGCGATCTTCGTACCTGCTCCCCACGCGGCTGCTGCCATCCTGGAGTGCGTGGAAGCAGAGCTGGACTTAGTAGTTTGCATTACTGAAGGCATTCCTCAACACGACATGGCGGTGGTCAAGAAGCGTCTTCGTCAACAAACAAAGACCCGCCTTATCGGCCCAAACTGTCCTGGAATTATCAAGCCGGAAGAGTGCAAGATCGGCATCATGCCTGGCTACATTCACAAGAAGGGATGCATTGGTGCTACTCGTAACTGAAGAACGTTCACCACAGGCTAGAAACATAGAAACCCAATTCAATCGGATAGTGGATTCGAGAAAAACAATGGGATAAATGAACTCACCTGGTAGTGCAGCGGTTTCAATGGTAATGATTGTGCGGTGCGTGGGTGTTCTCTGTAACAGGCGTCGTCAGCAGAAGCGGAACTCTGACATACGAGGCAGTCAACCAGACCAGCCAAGTTGGTTTAGGCCAGTCGGTCTGTGTAGGGATCGGCGGTGATCCGTTCAATGGCACAAGCTTTATCGACTGTCTTGAGCGATTCGTTGCAGACCCCGAGACGAAGGGCACGCCGGCACTTGCCACATTGAGGTTTTAGATTCAGATTCCCAAAGTTCTTTTTGTACAAGATATGCACTGGGTGGAAATATGAATACTCAGACGACCAGTTGTTTGCGTGCAAGCGTGAGGGGTCTTTGGCTGCACGAATATTCATTCACCCATAACGAAACAGGGAAACTGCAATATGCGCCTCAGGTATTGTACTCATAGGCGAAATAGGCGGTTCCGCAGAAGAGGAAGCAGCGGAGTGGCTCAAAAGTGAGTCAGAGAAACGCACCGTGTAGTGTGCAAATGCAGTTCAGCTGAAAGCAGGCTACAGACACGTTCTTGTCAACACGGTTAAAATTTACTTGGAACGGAATTCAAAGGGGACCATAGCAAATTATACGTCCATCGATCGGCGTGACCTACGGCAGTTGACGTTCGTGTGCATTCGAGTACAGGCGTCCATTTGTTTAGTTTTCACCTTGTCGTTGTGCGGGGGCCGCTTACTGGTAGCTGCAATTGCACTGTTTCCGTCGGTGTTGCTGTCGGGTTGCGATGCAGAGCACAACTGCGGAAAACCGGTGGTTTCGTTCATCGCGGGGAGCAGCGCGCCACCGGGGCGACGCATGGGCCATGCGGGCGCTATCGTCAGCGGGAACACCGGAACTGCATCGGGGAAGGTGAAGGCTCTACAGGCAGCGGGAGTAGTGGTGGTGAACAACCCGGCGCGCATTGGAGAGGCCATGTATGCGGCAATGAAAGACAAGGGGCTCGTTTGAGGGGAGCCCGCCCAGCTGTGCTGGGTACTGCGTTGTTGCTTTAAAATGCTCCAGTTGGATTGTTTGCACTACCACAGTTGGGTTTAGTCGATGTATTCACCGTTACAATCCGCCGTTCTTCTTGTAGAGGCCATCTACGGAGTACGCAGGCCTGGCTAAAACTACTAGCAAGTATGCGAGCACCATGGATGCATACTGCAACCATGAACATGCAGCCAATGCTTGCTAATCGTCTTGCCCACGGGTTGGCGGGTTTCCCTATGTGAAATTGACGCCGAATGCTTGTGCGTTCGTGGAGCCCTTGATAACGGGGAACGAGGAAAATGTGATCAGGCCACCGAAGTTGAAGTCTAGTGTCTTCGAATGCGTGTGTCTCCATATATGCACTGTGATCGGCAAAGGCTTTCCGCTGTCTAGCAGGAGCACTGGTGCCATGGAAAGCAAGCAACCACCTGCACAGTTCAGTACCAGTGACAGGAACGACGTCTGCTTTGGCTACGCGCAGCAGCCGACAGGCAGACTTTGAGGCTGACTCCTATGGCTTGAGGCTGCGCTTCATGTGGCGGAGAATTCTGCAAAATTCTTTTTGGTCGTAAAGGGACTGCCGCAGACAACTGAGGGCTAGCCCTCTGCAAGTCTTCCTCGCCTCCCTACGTGCATGTACAACTAGGCATATTCATGCACTTCTGACGGACGAGAAAAGCCTCACAGGTGGGGTCGTACTGCTGTCCCATATGCGTAGAGCAGCTGCCTTCAGCGGCATGACCTCTGGATGCAGAATGCAAGCGTTTGGGCTAACGTCGTCCACATTGGCTGCCCCCCTCAGCAGCGGAGGGCCCACTGAGCTTATTCTGGCAGATATAGCGAGGTACTAATATGAGACGAACAACAGGACGTATATACTAGACTGGTTACTGACACGCAACCTCAGGTGATTCATTGTTCGGCCACGGAAAACGCTTTGGGGCCCTCCGTCTTCGGTCACACGCATCTGTGCACCTATATTCAACTGCAACTCTTGCTGCTCCGTCGCCCAAGCAACGGATTACCGAAAGCAGCAGAACGCAAGGGGTCCCGTTGTGAGTAGCTCCTGCTGCTCGTGGATGGGGCCTATGCGGAGTCCTGCGTCTCTTCCTCAATGCAGCATAGGGGCTTTATCTCCTCTTTTTGTTGCATCTGCTTGTCTTGGTCCAGAAGTTCCTCCTCAGAGAATACCAACAGGTGGACGATTCCCTCCACTTTGTCTCTGATTCGTCGTTAACATAGCACAAGCACACCAAGCGACGGAATCTACTTGCATTCCCCTAAAATACGCGCTGTTTTAACGAGAAGACGACACTAGCTAGCATGGAGAAGGCGCCTCCACGCCTACAAACATGTATGCTATATATTATAGAATGTCACTAGCCACCGTCGTGGGAACAATATATCCTAGACGACATCTACGGAATTACCTGATGCTCTCCTCCGTCTCGATGCAGAAGACAGCACGCAGCACTTCGTACACGCCAAACCAGCGCAGCGTTTCCCTGTGCGCCCGCAGAAGAAGAGAGAGGGGAGGCATCAGGGTTTCGGGTGAAGGTGGCTCAGCCGGGAATGTAAACACTGCAAGCACCACTCTGAGTTACAATAGGTCGGCAAGTCTACATTTCCACTCCAGGGTTCGGGGGAAGCCCCGCCATAAACGGTGTAACAAAACTCAAGGGTGCGCATAGATAGGTAGTGGGATGTACGCTAGACCCCTTGATCCGCAGCTGCAGCCTAAACCCCCGGCCCCCGATATGGATCTATTTCCGGTAAGCGGACTGTGCGAGATCCACCCTGCATGCCTATTGCTGCTTGGTGGCGTCCTTGTGCGCTATCTCTACTTCTGCATGCTGCCAGCTACAGCAGCAGATGCGGAAAGGATGGGCATGGAACAAACAATTTGTTTTTGCCGGGCACAGGAGACACAAGTGAGAGGACGGCGCATCGAGTGAGCGTGCAAATCACCGGCCGTGAGGTGAAGTGGCCAAGGCCGCCAGACAGTCCACCGCCAGACTGCGGCCCTTCGCAGAAGCGGCGGGGCCGTAGCTGCAACTCTGAAGAACAGTTGAGACAAAGGCACAAACACACAAAAACGCATGGTGGAGCTACAATCCACGGACTAGCGCAACGCAGCGGACACATAGGGAGACAAAACGGGAAGCAAACAAAGTGACACGACGGAACGCAGACAACATTAGGGGAGAGCAATTCATCTTACATCAACGGTAGGGTGCAAAAAGCGCAGACGCTGTCGTTCTGTGATGCCCGTATGCTGTTGTTGCTGCTGCTCCTGCTGCCGCTGCTTGTCTTCTTCTGCATCTTGAGTTGTCAGTTCATCTCGTGCCTTTGTGCGTTGGACACTGTCTGGTTTGGGATACAGGAAGCAACAGAGGGCCAGTAAAAGCCGGCAATCTTCCTCTGGCGACAGCAGCTGCTCGCCTTGGTGCTGCTGCTGCAGCTCCTGACTGTACTGCTGCTCTACCTTTTGCTGCAGCTGGTTGGGGTCTACAGGCAGCAGTAAAGGGTGCAGCTGCTCGCGACAGGCGAGTCTCAATGCCAGCAACAGGAATGGTGCCTGACAAAGAGGAGGCAAGTACCTCAATAGGTCCCTGATGCAAAAGCTCACCACAACCAAAACAAACTTCACCGCTCCTATAAAGTAGTAGCAGCCGCAAATAAAACGGCAGAACCAAAAACAGAAACTGCCAATTCCATCTCCAGATTCCCTCCCTCCATGGGTGGAGAACTCACGCACGCAATGACCGCGTATCATGATGTAAAAGAATAAACCTCAGAGACAACCGCTGCAGCAGTGCAGTAGCTGCAGCGGTTGGCTCAGGGCCTAACGAGCCTACAGTGTACATACGCACATGAGTTTATTCACAGTCTTCATCCTGCGGCGCAGCAGGAACTCGACTGCCTCGTCGTTGGCCGTAACATTGCGCAGGATGTGCAGTAGAAATAAACCCTGCTCTTTCCAATAGGCACTTCTGCACTCACCCACAATACCACCCAAACCCTAAACACTAGACTCAACAGCGTGTGAGAATAAATGAAGCTTGTATCTCCAGTTTTTCCTAGGTTGCAGCACCCAAGCAGCAGCTGCAGCATGTAACTATGGCACTTGACACGGAATCCCCTCGACCTCGAATCGCCTAAACCCCGGATCCCTGGTCGATGCGCACTCGGCGTCTCGTGGGGCCTCGTGAAGAAGCAGCAAACAGGGCAGCAAGTGATAATCTGCAGCAGAAGCACAACCAAAAGAGTTCCACATGCAACCCGCAAGTACATCCACACAAACAGCAAGAGGAGCAACAACATCAAAGACAGCAGCAGGAGCCTGTTGTTACAGCAGAAGCACCAGCAGCAACTGCTGGTAAGACCATGGGTGTGCAGGTGGTGCATGCGCGAACCAGGTACTGGTAGTTGAGGAGAGAAGACAGCGTCAATTGCTGCTTTGTGGCGCGTGACATTTGACAGCAGCATCAGGGTGACGCCAATATGCAGGGGAACAGCATCTTCGTCACGTTGTTGCTGTTTCTGCCTCTGCTGCTGCTGTTGTTGCTGCTTCAGGTTTCCCATCAGCACGCTCGTCATGTCCTTGTACTCCTCCAGCATGAGGGCAGCTGCACATACACAGCACCGTAACAAACCCAACTCCTGCCTTGTCTACGGAAGTTTCGCTGTTTACATATCTCGACAAGTCCCAAAAGCGTTGCAGGTCTCAAAAGCCTGCGTTTTGTAGAGTGCCACTATAAAGGTTATCGAAAACAGGTAGGTCCCCAGAAAATTCCAAACCCTATGTCCTACCGAGGGTTTCATTGGCAGTCAAATTGATCAGGACTTCGGTGCTCATAGCAGAGAGGCGACCGTCTCCGGTGCCAATAAGACGCAGAAGGCGACGCACCCCGCTGAAGACGGGATCCCGCCGCTGCGGCTGCTGTTGTTGTTGTTGCTGCTGCTGTTGTTTCTGGCCATATCTGCTGGCAGAGAAGCCTTCCATGAGAAACCGAATGAAATCGGCGTCAGAGCTGCACTGGAGCAGCAGCTGTAAAACTTGCAGCAGGACATCGGGGTTCTGCTGCTGCTGCAGCAGCTGCAGGAGTTCGTTATATGACCTCTCGGAGCCTTCCTCCATATTTGCCGAACTTCTATGGAGATATCAGTCTACTAGCTACAAACGGGCCCTGATCCTCAAGCCTAAGCAGCCCAAGAGCAGTGAAACTCGGAAGCGGCGCGCGGGGCTACGCCGCTGCCTTCTACTGCAGTTGCTGCAGCTGTGGGGCAGCAGGAAATAGGAGACAAATGATGCAGAAGAGAAAAAGAACAACGAAGAGAGATCCAGACAGCAGCAGTGCAAGGCAAAGGCAGAAGGTTGGGGCTTCCCTGCAGCTGCATCACGGGGGCCCCTGTGTCGCTGCCAGCGGAACAGTGCCTTGTGGTACGAAGTGCGAATTAGAGCCTAAAGATGCACTTTGTATTGAATAAATAACAAACGCTGAAATATAAAACATAATTTAGTTTCATACACTAGCGGACGATACAGAAAGGGCCTGCGTCGTTGGGGGCACGCGATGGTCCACCACTGCGGCACTGCTGCTACTGCTGCTGCTGCGGCTGAGGTTGCTGCAACATATCCCTAGAGCCTCCGTTGCTGCAGTCAGAGTTTGAAATTTGCTGTTTTTTCCGTTACATTTGAATCCGTCGCAGAGTCGTTTACCCAATTGGAGCAGCAACTACTGCTGCTACTGCAGCACACGCCTTCAGCGCCTCTGGTGTCGGCCGCCGGCGCCTCAGCTGAAACAGAGTGACTCGCAGCAACAAGCCCGAGGAGTCCTCAACCAATTGTACTATTATATATCTTGTGACTCTTTCTCCCTGCTGGAGGTGGCTGTTTCTGGGACAGCGGCAGCTGCCGCAGCTACTGCTGCCGCCGCCGCTGCTGTGTACTGTCTGCATGCTGATGCTGGCGGAGAACTACCGTGCGGGAATGCAGCAGCCACACAAAGATCAGCTGCAACCTCTGCAGCAAACAATAGGTACAGTGACGGGAGACGGGCAGCATCTGCAGCAGCAATGTACCGTCTGGCACCAGCAGCAGCAACAGGCACATCAGCAAAGGCAACTGGCTCAGCCCCAGCAGCAACAGGGGCCACAACAGCAGCAGCACTCTGCATGGACTTGGACACCAGCATCCGCACAACCGCTGACTATTTCCTCTCAGTATTACAGCCCTGCAGATGATTACCCGCAACAGCACCTGCAGCAGGCGCAACTTCAGCAACAGCAGGACCTGCTGCTGCAGCACCAACAGTCCACGGCAGCACAAAGAGTAATTTCAGGGGCAGAAGACAGTCAAGAGTGGTTCATTGACGATCAGAACTGTCCTGTGCCGCCCCAGCTGATCTACCCGCTGCAGCAGCAACTGCAGCACCAGCAGGAGGTGCAGCTGCAGCAACAGGAAGAGCAGAACATGCAGCTGATGGCGCTGCTGCAGCAACAGGAACGGCGAATTCTCCATCGTGAGAAGCAACTGTTGGCCACCGACACGTCTAACAGCTTGCCACTACAAGAAACTGCCGCCGCAAGTGTAGCACACGACTCTCTTCATCGAACGCAGGAATCTATATCACCTCCCCAGCACGGCCGAGTGCAGTGGAGTACGCAACAGCAGCAGCAACACCATCACCAACAGCATCCCACAGAATATTTTACCGGTCTTGCAGGCTTCCCTGATTCTGCAGTTGGAGGGTGCGGTTCTGCGCCTGTCATGTATTCGGCAAGCGCCTCCCTGCAGCAGCAGCATCAACAGTATCAGCAGCAGGGCCAGCAGCGCCTGCATCAGCACGTGATCGCAGGCCATAAGCCTCAGTCAGCAACGGTTGCCTTTGTTCCTTCGACCAAGGGGAAGGGGAAGGGGCGCTTTTGGGGAGTGACTCGAGCTGTCGTCGTGGGATGTACATACACCCAACATAAGAACTATAACTTGCGGGGACCCGCCAATGACGCTCACCTCCTGGCGCATGCACTGGTACAGCTGCTGCGGGTGGAGCCTGACAATCTGCTGCTGTTAAGCGACGCGCTTCCGGATACGCCATATCGAGGCAGCAGAAACAGCAGCAGCGACAGAGTTCCCAGGGCCCCCCCACAGAGAGCAGCAGCAAAGCCTCGCAGTAGCAGCAGCAGCAGAGAGCACCCTAAGGGACTCGTTCTACACCCAACAGTGGACATATCTAAGTTGGAGGACCCCCAACCCAACCCCTCTGCGCCGACTCAACCGACGAAACAGAACATTCTTATGTATGCGTTTCGCTTCTCCTTTTCTCGTGCTCTCTGCTGCTTTTCTGTCCGTCTTGTCGCTTTTGTTCTTGTGTTGCGTTTGTGGCCTTCATATCTTTATCTCCTTTGTCGGTGTTGCACTGCCCCCCACCGTATATTCAAATGTCGGTGAGAATGAAGATTCTGCTGCCGTGCTGCAGCAGCTGCGGTTGCCTCTGCTTCTTCCTGTGGAGTCGTTTGCATTGCTTGTTTAATCGTCGCCTTGCATACCGTGTATGCATGCTTCTCTGCTTCCCGTTCTGTTGTCCCTGCCCTTGGTTCTGTTTTACTCATTTGGCGTTATTTTAATGTCTGCTGCTTCTTGTGTTTTTGCGCAGTGCGTTGAACTGGCTGGTTAAAGACGCCGTCCCTGGAGATAGGTGGGAGTTGAATGCGAGAGGACGTGTTTTGCATCACTGGCTTCCACCTGCATCTATTGGGGCTTTTGCCTGAGCCTCGGTGCACGTAGAGGCTTTCTGGGGGAGAGAGTCTCCATATGAGTCATAGCGCATGCATGCAGTCATTCATGCATGTGTACGTATAAAAAACATGGATACATGTTTGGGGTGTGTGCATGACTGTTGCAATCTCATGTATGACTTCATCCCTGTATCTTTACATATATAGCTGCCTGTGGACAAACACCGTTAACAATGCAGTGCGTGCGTAGCGATGATCTAGAGGGTGCAGAGATACACACGATGCACGTTTGCATGCGCCGGATTACCCGAAGCAAGAGCATGCAAGCAGATGCTTGCCTGCGGCTAGATTATTTCCCTTCTCACGTTGTGCATACAGAGGCTGCTCATGAGATGTGCGTATGGTCGTTAGTGAGCTTGTCGTGTCGTTGGTTGCGTGCATTCATGCATGAATGCGGTGCTGCTGTTGGTGGTGCAGGCTTTTCTTTTACTTTAGCGGGCACAGCACCCAAGTAGACAATCTCTCTGCCTACGAGGGGGAAGGTGGGGCCTCCTGCACCCTAGGTTCTCACCTCTTAGCAGAGGAAAGAAAGCACTAGAAGCTTTGCACGATGGCTGCTGCGGAGTGTGTTTATTGGGGAGGTTGCTGCAGGCTACGACGAGGCGCTCCTGCCGGTGGACTTCGACTCCCTTGGCAGCGAAGAAGATGCAAATCTGTTGCTAACGACCCACGTGAAGGAGGTGAGCTTCATCTGCCTACTTTCCCGTGCAGCCCCAAAAACATCATAGACGCCTGGTTGTCGTATATTTCATGCAGCACATAGGCCGCAGGGTCCGTGAGCCAAGACAACGAATGCAGCTGCCGCTCCACCTGTAGTTGTATGCCACGAGTGAAGCAATATCCTTGCTACACGTTGTACATACACGTGAGCCAATTGTCGGAGTTGGTGCAGTCTGATTGTGCAATATACGTTGCACGGATGGCAAATAAGGAGAGAGCTCTTAGAAGCGCCCGGACTTACTGCTGTTCGGGTTGCTGGGCGCGAATTTCTGAAGCCAACTTTCCGTTGGTCATATTATGCCTCTAGGAAGTCATTTGTTGCTGTGAGAACATTTGGTGCTGCTGTTGACGTTGCTGAGGCTTCTGCTGCTGCTCCTGATGTCCGTTCTGTTGGCAGGTGCTGCTGAGTGTCTCACCTCAAGTGCACGTGTGCATGATCCTGGACACCTGCGGATGCCAGACAATCCTTGACCCGGCGGGGACAGGCAGTGTCTGGACTTTCATCAAGGGTGAGGCTTCCTCGCATCGATGCTTGCTTCGAGCATGCACGCCATTGTTCCGTTGTGTAGGCCAATGCATTTGTTGCTTCCAATGGTGCTCCAACGTGCACGCGGAAGAACTGCAGCTCACTGCTTAGGTGGAGTTGTCTGAGGGTCTGTCTGAGCTGACATGCGTGTGCGCATGCGTTCGCTGCCCTCGGAGGCTTCGGGATTGCGGTTTAGGGTTTAGAAGTTACGCGCCTGTTAGTGGATTCGGGGTCAGTACGCCTGTTTGCTGCATGCATGCATCGGCTGGCACGTGCTCCTCAGTTGCAGATGCACCGTCTGGCTCCCAGTTGTATTCACGGATAATCGCGGATAATGGGGAACCGAATACGCGCATTCATAGAAAGAGCAGCAGCAGCAGCAGCAGTAGAAATAGTGGCCCCAAAAAGCAGCAGCATCAAAACTGATATTTTTCGCTCCGATATACCGTGATGTATGCTTTTTGCGTTTGATGTTGCGCATGCGGTGTATTTGCCCAAGGACTAACGTTTTTTTGATTTTGCTTGCTGCAGGAGTAAAGCAGAAGGGACTGTGGCCGCTCTTAACAGACCCAACGAATCGTATGCAGCGGGCAAACTACGATTCGAACGTCTGGCTGGACCCGAGTGAGCCTCCTGCTGCATATTTTGGGCTTTGATTTGAGCATTTGCAGTGATAGAAACACGTAAAATAAAAGACATAGATCGGGCATACAACATATGTACAATGCATACCATAAACAAGTCAGCATGCATACCCGCATACGCCGTATATGTATATTGTAGACAACATAAACCAACATAGCATGCGACCAAATATATGTATTGTGTAGTTGATGAACAGGCAGCATCTTTGTTGTTCAGTCCGTCGTTTGGTCATTGACACGCTTGCATGCGGGCAGTAGGCTGGTCTATTTGTCATCTCCTTGTTAGAATTTTTTGTCTTGCCTATCACGCGTTCCCGTCTCTCCCGACTCTGCTCTTTTGTTGTTTTATATGGTTGGCTGTGTGTTGAATCAAATAGCTCAGAGGAGGCCGGGTTTACCTTGACTTGAATCTTTCTTAGTTGCTGCTTCCGCTGCTGGTGCGGTGTATGTACACCGCAGACATGCAGGCACAGCGCGTGCGGCCCCGTTACTTGCCTTGCGTTGAGATATCTTCCTCTAATGCAGTCCGTTGCCCAGTCCTCTGCTCGTCAAGGCCCCTCAGCGGCAGCAACAAAGCTTACCTGCTTGCTGCAGCTCGTGAGCCGCTGCTGTGGTTGCTGCTGCTGCGTTTCTTTTAGCTGCTCCGAAAGCTATTATACACCTTTCCTCGGAAGGATGCCCGTTGCGCCTGCTGCCAAGGATTGTAGTGCTGTTGTTGGAGTGAGGTAGCTACCTAATAATGAGATGGTACAGCTCGTGTATGCTGCAGCAGCCAGAATCTTGGGGTGTATGTGAATGCAGCCTGGAGCCAGGTGGCTGTTGAGGCGGCGCTGCCTTCCATAGAGTTGCCCGTTCGCCTTTCTCATGAAGGGCCCCTTGCTTTTGCCCCCAATTTAAGTGTCTCTGATGGGGGGAGACCAGTGGTCCACGGTACGTGAAGCAGCCACAGCAACAACAGCGGCTACGGCTGCTGCTGCTGGTATTATACGGGAAACGTAAAGTGATAAAGACAGCGCATGTCTCCAAGGAGGGTCCACCTATAGGCGCTGTATTGTACATTCATGCTCTCGGGGCAGAATGCCTTGTCTGCACTGGAAGGAAACGCAGAGGAACAGACAAATAAGCTGACAGATAAATTAACCAAGACACATTAGAAGGAGAAATAAACTAAAGGATACTCCCATTAGATACTGACCTCCCTTTTTCTTTGTCTATGCACAGCGCTTCAGCTGGTACTGCCTTCGCCTCCATATCACATCTGTGTCTCCCAATGCTGCTGTTGCTGCTGCTGCCAGGCATATTTACATGGTGCCTAGTGTCTGTCCTCCTGGAGCTCTTTGGCCCGATGAACGCCTCGGGAGGCCGCCGGGTGTCTTATCAGTGCCTCATAGACCGCATCAGGACACGCGTTAAAGACTTAAAGTGGAAGTGAGCACCGAAGCAGGTGCTGCAACAGGAGATGCAGCAGCAGTAACAGCACCAGTGCAGCAACGGCAATGTTGCCGGTGCGCCGAGTGTTTTTCCGCTCGTTTGTTTCCACTGTCCTGTTTTGTGTGTGAGCCTGGTGAGTAGACGCGCATGCAACGTCGCATGCAAGGTTCTACTTGGTTTAGCATGTGCTTTGGAGTGTGCTGGTTTTCGGTCTCCTCTGCTGCAGCCGTCTGTTTGCACTCGACCAAATGCCCGAGCTAACAGTACACACGGGGGGAAACGCGTCTTTCGAAGATTTGTTTTATTCTTTGGGGTGGCCAGCTGCCTTTTCTCCCCCTTCTTCGCCGTCTGCAGCGGGCAGCATCAAGGACGACAGGCTGCAGCAGACGTTCACAGCAGCGCTGACGGCTTCGCAGCGCCTTAGCGCTGCATGCTGCGTTCAGAGGCCCGATGCAGCACAAGCTGCTGCTGCTGCTTCGGGAGGCCCCTCAGAGTACATGGAAGGGTACTCCTTTCTAGATCCTGCGAAGGCGTGGCTGGAGCTGACCTGTGGGGGTCCCATTTCCAGTCTCCGTAGCTGCCGGTCAGCTTCTTCTCTTCCGCCCTACGCCTTTAGCAGCAGCTCTATGCCAGCCTCTCAGGTGGCGCCCCACTTCATCGACCCCCGAGAGCAGCTGCTGCTGCAGCAACACCAGCCATACACCGCAGCAGAGTGCTTCCGCCTTGTGCAGAGCCGAGAAGATTCAGCAGACTCTGTCGCCTCATTTGACACTTTTGCGCCGAAGAAACCTCGCGCTTCCATTGGTGAAGGCGCCGCACCCCCAGCGGCGGCGGCGGCTGCAGCTGGAGGAGCTGCTAACGGGAGATGGGGGCATTTGCAGAGCCATGAAGAACACTACCGAGAAGCAGGGGACTGCTCTGCCAGCAGGAGCAGCGGAGATTCCCCTCTGCCTGTTGCGGACTTCAACAGCAACAGAAGCCTTGGCGTTGGATTCTTGTACACACCAGGCAGCACTTTGCTGCTGCCTCCCCACAGAGGCCTCCAGCCCTCTACAGCTGCAACGACAACAGCAACAGCAGCTCGGCGAGACGGGGGCATTCCTCATGGCACTGCGGGCCCCTCGGGGGCCTTGTCGCAGCAGCACGATGCTGCCAGCAGCCCAAAAGAAGCTGCTGCGGCAGCGCGAGCGGCATACATTGCTGCTGCTTCTAAGCACATTGATGAGAGGTTCAAAGCAGAGGCAGCTGTAGGAGCGGCCAGGAACGCAGCGTATCAGGCGCAGCTGAAGAAGGCTCAAGATGTGGCGCCCCAGGCGCATGAACTGGCGCGCCTGGTGATGCAGCAGCAGCAGCAGCAACAGCAACAGCAGCAACAAGAAGGTGGGCACCGTTCCGGCCTGTCGCAACAACCAAAAGGCCATAAAGGCTCCCTCAAGGACAACACCCGAAAAATTCCCATATACGATGCCTCCCCGCCCCCCATTTACGAAGCCACACCTGACTGATGGCTGGTACCCTTTAGAAAAACCAATGGATAGATTTAATGAAAGCACAAAGCGAACACATAAACTTGGCGTTTCAAACAATAAAAGAACATACATTGCCACTTGCATATACTTCCAAGTAGCCGATTACCCCCTGCGAACTGCATGCATACAATAGTCAGTCGATGAGGATCAAGGTGCGAATACCTTAAGGAGAGCCTCACGGAAGAAAGGCACACGTTTCGGGGCCCATAAGAAAGAAGATGCGCGGGCTTTCGCCTGTAGAACGCATGTATTTTGAGCTGGGCACAGTAGCTGGACTGACTGAGCAAGGATCAACTCTGGTTGTGACTATGGGTTTGGGTCAGTAGTCAGTAGACTTATAGTGAGACTTAAGCGGGCCCCATATGGTGGCCGTCTTACAGATCTACATTATCAGCTTGGTCTGCAACTTTGAAACTGGGTCGTCATCGAGCGAGAGGCTTCCGAGGCGCTGCATGAACCTCTCTCGTTCTTTTTAGAACGGACACCGTGACTAAGAGGGGTTTAAATGCTGGGTAGTTCGCTTCTTGTGCAAAGGAGGCAAAGAAGAACAACGGCGTCGGGGAACAGACACTGTCGAGACATTCTGCTGTGCGCTCCATCGGCGAAGGGGTGGCCGCAAGATGTTAATAACCCACTTTTTGCAATTTTATTCTTTTTAAATATAGACCTTTGTTGACACAATTGTTAAATATTATATTAACACGCATACAACCTATCCCTTTGGCCCCCCCCCCCCCCCCAAAAAAAAAGAATCAACGGCCTTTAGTCAGCTGACGATCCTGTGACTACGTCCAGCGGGCCAGCCCATTGGTTCTAACGCCCGCGGCAGTCTCGATTAGGCCAAGCGCAAAACTGAGAATTTCATCTTCTTTTTCCCGTTTTATTTTTAATTTCAAATGCAAGAAAAACATTTATGTTGCTCCTTTTCGTCACCCGCACTCTTCCCGCCGCCTGCTGCGCTGCACTGAGCAACAGCAGCCGCACACGAGCTGTACATATAAGCGTAGAGCCCTTCTAGACGAAACGTTGTGTTTATCCTTTCTTTATTTATTTCAGAATTTTACTGCTACAAGCGCTTGCGGAAGACTTCGCGTAGCGGATGGCCCGAAATGGTGAGGCAAGGGCGAACGATCTGGGCTCCGTGACTTGGGGTTTGGGGCTAAGGGTTTAGCGCGTGCCCAACGGTAACCTGCAACACTGCAATCTCCTCCTCTTCTCCAGTAGATGGGCCTTGATTACTCAACACCCCGCCCTTCGGTGATGCTTTGTTTGGGTTGTGGTGTCGCCTCAGCTGGCCAGACAAGATGATGCGCTCTGCAGCGCTTTCTATAAAAGGGCTCGCGCAGCGAAGACCGCTGAAAGGCCACAGCAGGAGTACACAGCCTTCCCTCCATGTATTCCCTCATGCGTCTCTTGTCACTCTCCTATTACGTTTGCTTCTTCCGTCTCCGTCCGCCCCCGTTGGCTCGGTTTGCCTTGTATTTTGTCTCCTCTTGCCTCTGTTTGGCAACTCTTGTGCATCCCTTGGAGACGCAGCTGGCGATGGCTCTGGTACTGTGCGTTGCGTAGGTGTTGTTGAGCCGGTTTGAAGGTGTTGATGCTTCTTGTGAATATTTGATGTTAGTGTTCGTCTCTGTGATGCGATTCTTGATTTATTCTTTAGATGTTTCTGGCACCTTCTACCTCTGCTGTTTCCTTATCTTCAGCTCTTCGCTGCCGCCCCTCCGTGGTTACATTGGAGGAGGCAGCCGCCGCCCCTGCAGCACAACTTCGTACCCATCAACCGTACGCTGGCATTCGTCTTCCCCTGCTGCACATGCTCCTGCTGGGCGTCCTTCTGTTGGGCATGCTGATGATGAACCTTTTATTGCTGCCACCTCTGTTGCTGTTCCATTTGTTGTTGTTCGAATTGCCTCCGTTGCACACGCAGGTGTTGCAGGAACAACCTTCCCATTTGCAGCTGTAGCAGTTACAGGCCCCGTTTTCTAATATTTATGAAGAATTTGTTTGCTTTCCTGCTGAAGTATGTCCCTTCGGTCTGCCTCTGCTTGTCATGTTGTAACCTTAGGCCAAGCAGGGCAATGGCCAAGACTGGGAATTCCTCTACAAAACCGTTAACGCTGAGAGGAATCGACTTGAATATGAAAACAAAGCGTAAGGAGGAGCCAATATAACAGCAGTAGGACCAAATCCAGCTTCAGCAACAGAAGCATGTGTCGGTGTTCCTATGTCTGCAGTAGCAGTTGTAGGAGGCATCGGGGAGCCTGAGGGAAGCAGCAGCTTGGCTTAGGAGTGTTTCCTGTGCTGATCTATTTAGCGTCTTCTGCCGTTCTTGTGAGATGCCTTTTACTGCTGCTGCCCTAATTGCGGCTTTTCTCGATTGACGTTTTCCCTCCGCTAGCCTGTTCTTTGTACGTGGGGTTGCAGTATCGGGAGAAGTTTTGATGCACTTTTCCAGAAGGCCTACGCGACGGAAGTCCAGTTGAGAAACCTGCGAGTGAGGGGAATGTATTTTCTTGTGTGGTTTCGCTGTCTTGTGCTCAGTGATCTTGCTGTTTTCTTTTCGTTTTACTGCATTGTCGTTTTGTTGCTCCTATGTGTTAACTTGCCCATATGTTTGTATGCGCGTCTGCTAGCACGTATATCTGTGGTTACCGGGGTGTACATGCAGGTGTATGTAAATTTACATGCATCTATAGATGTTATGTTTGCCGCCAAATCCTCACATATTTGCTCGCACCGGGGTCTCAACCGGGATTTCGTACCTGCAGATGTGTTGGGCTGCCACAGTTACTTCGTCCTGCTGCGTTGGGTATTCCGTTCGTGTTTCTCTGCCGCAACGGCGATGTTGCATTCTTGTCGTTTGTGCGCATTTGTTTGCTGTTTTGTCCGTTTGTTCACCTGTACCTCATGGTCTGTATTTTTTGTTTTTTTGTGTTGCATCTCCTTGTTCCTGTTGTGGGTTTGTCTACTCTTTCCTACGGCCGTCTGCGTCGCTGTGTTGCTTTTTCGTTTCCTTTTTCCCCAGTGTGTTTTTCTTCTTTTCTCCTGTGTTCACAGTCCTTATATTTGTCGAGCTTGTTTGATGCCTCAGGCGTACGCAGCTCGCTGTTCTGGGGTGTACGCGCCAAACTTGTCGGACGTGAAGGAGTTGGTGTCTCTCGTGTGCAGCATTTTGGGTCTTTTGGCCAGCAGCACGGCGGACCCCATCGTCTCCAAAGTCCCTGAGATCGTTGCAATGGTGGCTGCCTGTCCTGTTGTGCGTACAGTTCAGCAATACTATTGCGTGCATCTTGCTGTCTTCTTCGCTGTCATCCTGTGTGTGGCTTTGTCTCTCGCTCACTCTTTTCTTTGCTTTGTCGTGGAGACGCTCCCTCTGCCATGGCGTTCCTTGTCGCATGCTTTGTTTCTGCTCCTTTTTCACTGTGTTTCGTCTTTCTCCGTCTCTGCGCTTTCTCTGTATCTCATTTTTCGCTCTGCCTTGCTTTCTCCACTATCTTCATTTCTGCCTCCGGCTCTGGTGTTCCCACCCCTTCGTCGCTGCGAAACTGTGTGTCCCCGTCCGCCGTTTCTGTTTCCGTCTCTTCTTTTTTGCCTTGTCCCCTGGGCCCCCTGCTCCCTTTTCCCGTGCCTATCACCTTGCCCTTTTCATTGGTTCCTTCCCGGTTCCTGTTTTTTTTGCCTTTCGCCATTCTCTCTGTAGCCTTTTCACTCAGCCCCTGCCTCTTTTCTACCACGCTCTTTGCCTGTATCTCCTGGATCTGGCTTTGCAGCACGACAGACGTCTCTTTGCGGCTACTGAACAGCTGAAGCGGAAGGCAGTCGACTGCGGGTTGGCCGCTTCGAAAGGCCCCGTGAGTCTCCCCACCAGCTACCCCTGCGCGGAGCCCCAAACCCGCCCCTCGTCGATAGCTGCACCTCACCTTGCCGCCCTCACCCTTAACGAAAATTGACAGAACTCACCTAACCGTCCAGAAATTCATTTGCTAACTGAACCACCTTGCCACCTACCTAGAAAAAACGCCAACTACCTAGCCCACTCACTAGTCCGCTATCTGGCCAACTAGTTAGCCATCTAGCTGGGCAGCAGCTGGGTTGTTGATGGGGCAAGTAAGGGAGCAATGATGACAGTTGTGCCATGCGTCACAGAGGAAGCCCCCTCCTTCGGACAGCTTCTCGGGAGAGCGTAAGGGTTGCTGTCTGTCCTCACTCTCATCTAAGCAACGCGGAGTAGCTGATTGGATCAACAGGCTGTGCAGAGTTGTGCTTGTGTATCCGGCTGCTGCTGCCGCTACTTCCTGCCTCTCTGCTGGGACACTTTCGGAGCGCGCTGCTTCGGAGAGTGGTTCCGGCATGCTTTGTGGCTTTCCGTGTGGCGTGATTGGGACATTGCCACTCATGGGAATATCCTTGTTTGTGCTTGCGGTGGATCTGTTGCAGCCTCTTTGGACTTGCGGTGGCTGGCAGCAGAGACGAAGGATGACGCATGGTTGCAAATGAGCGATAGGTGGGTATAAGGATGAAGGTATGGTACTTGTAACGTGTGTGCACGAGGCAAGCTGCTGATGAACAGGTACCCTCTTTATTGCTGCAGCAAGCCGAACAATTCATCATCATCAACAGCTGCTGCGCAAGCCGAAACCGCTGTCGCTGTTCCATGAGTTCGTTTGGTGCCCCTAGTTATCCCACGTCGTTGCCAGCTCTTCAGCGAGCATCGTCATCATCACTATCATCATCAGCTCATCATCATTATCAGCAACAGCTGCAGCGTGAACAGTTCGTGTATGCGCGAGTTGCAGGTGGGAGTTTTGTCCTTTGGATCTGCGTTGGCTGGCGGTGGCTACGAACGACAGGTCTTGGCTCTTAAACCGGTTCGTTTGGAAGAGAAGTCCCCGTGACTTGCAGTGGATGGCCGTAACCACGTACAGCAGAGATTGGCTCCTTCTCGGAGGTGAGAAGCGCTTGCATGCATGCATCCAGCGAACAACTAAAATACTCCACCACCGAAACGAAATGCGTGCAGGCACGAGCTCCCCGCGTCCGTGAGGGGAGGGCAGATGCTTGCGAGCATTCATGCGGGCCCTGTAAAGGCCGTCTGAAACTACTTTGGGTCCTCCATTATGGTCTGAAGGGGTCTTTAGAAGGCCCCTTATCCCCTGCGGGCGGCAGCTGCTAGGTGCAATTCTGAACTTGGTTGTAGTGGATGAGCAGCAGCTGTTTACTACAGCTATTATTGCACTTGGTGTTGCCCATAGCATTATTATATGCTGTTGCTGTTATTTGGTGCTCTTATTGCAGCTTCGGATCGCTGGGAGGCGACTCCTCCTGCTTTGAAGCTGCGAGCCATTCAAAGTCAGGACCCGAGCCTCGTGCGTCCCTCCATGTCCGAGGCGATGCAACACTTGTTAGACGTCCGCTTGGGAGCTGATATACAGAGAGAAGGTAAGGGCAAGTAGTACACGAAAAATGCCATTTCTGTTGCCACACCGTGACAGCCGGTCAGCCAGGAGCCCGGAGGGCGCCTGTTCCGCCCAGGAACCACAGCGGGCCACAGGAGCAGGGGCCCCTCTGTTTCCGCCACGAAAAGGAGGTCTCCAGAGATGCTGCGGTGGAAGAAGATCCTGACAGCTCTGCTGCTGCTTCTGTGTCTACGAGGCTGCTCTTGCATGAGTGTTTTGAGAGATGCGGGGTTGGCGCTGCTGGAGTTGCAGCTAGTGGTACAGTGATCGCCGTTGATGTTTCTGAGGCAGTTTGGTTGTGGTTTGCTGTTTTGCAGTGGATATACGGGAAGAAGCTTTTAACAAGACGCCCCACAGGATCGGTGTCGGCATCGGTCCCTACGACTCCTTTCGGCTCTCTGCCGCGGACCTGACAGCTGAACCAGAGTTGCGGAAGCCTTTCGCGAGCCTGCCCAGAGCAGGAGAAACGCAGAAGGCTCCTGCTGCTGCTTTTGCAGCAGCAGCAGTAGAGAAAGGGGCCCCCTTATCCCACTTCCCGAAGGAGGGGACTGTGCCTGCTTCGAAGCCCCCTGCCGCCAACAGCTCGCCGCCCCCCTGCACTCCCTTTACGCCGAAGGCTGGTAGCATTCCTCTAAAGAAGGCCCCAGAAGAAAAGAAAACACCAGGTTCTGCCCCATCAAAAGCACCTTCCAAAGCAACAACAGCAGCCCCAGCACCAGCAGCACCGGGAGCGGCAGCAGTTGAAGGCAAGGGTGGGGGCCTAGCAGCAAAGGACACTACTTCGGCCTCAGGTAGTAAGGTGGGTGGCCCCGCTCTAGGAAAGACGTTAGCACCCCCTACAAAACCAGGTGGCCTTGCAGGAGCTAAGACTTTAAGCTCCCCCACTGCGAACCCAGCGGGGGCCGCCTTAGCAGCCAAAGGGGCAGGGCCCCCAACTGCAGCCAAAGGGGCAGAGCCCACAGCAACCTCGCCGACAGGGCCCCCAGCAGCACCAGGTAAAGCAGAGGGCCCCCTAGCGCCCAAAACGTTGGGGCCCTTAACCACCAAGAAGGCCACAGCTCCGCCTTCATTGAAGAAGACCTCCGGTCCTCCCGCTACTCCCACCAAATCTGAAGGGCCTTCAAGCCTTCCAGTACAAAAGAAGGAGACAGCTCTTCCACCTAAAACGGATCCCCCCACACCTACAAAAGCGCCAACACCGGGGGCCCCCGGGGGCGGCCCTCCAGCTTTAAAGCCCGCAGGGCATCCGCCAGGAAGAACTGTGCCAGCGCCCACCGCCAAATCTCTATCTTCTCCGCCTCCCAAACCCTCAGGGCCTGCAGCAGGAGCAAAAACAGAACCCGAAGCAGTGTCAGCATCAGGCCCCCCCCCGGCGCCCTCGAAGGGGCCCCTGGGGGGACCTTCAAAGGGGCCTCCATTGGGGTTCTCCAAAGGTCCGGTAGGGGGGCCTCAGGGACCCCCTGGGTTGAAGAAAGACCCCGCCCCTCCGAAGGCAACGGAGGCTGCCACTTCAGCGAAGAGCAGTGAAACACAGGATATGGTGAATAAGCAGGTAATAGAGCCTATGGGAAAGACTAAAGGGGAGTCGAAGGCCCAAGCTGCTTGTGAGTGAATCTTCTGTATTTATACTCCACACGCACACCTTAAAGGCACGCAGTCCGCAAATATGCCCTAGCAGCACAGCAAAGCATACATAAAGCATCTGATTTCTTATTTGAGCCCCTATATTTGAAGGCATAACATCTACAACCAAGAGACACACAGAGAGTAGTGGCAACAGGTCCTCCCCGCTCCCTGTGCCCCTTCAGACTAAGCTAACACGCGCATATCAGAACTTCTACAGGCGATATAGCACAGAAGGCGAACGAACAAGCAGCCAAAGAGAAAAACAAATAAACGAACAAATAAACTAGGAAACGCATATTCGAAATGCGCTGATGCCTTTCTGTGGAATGCGCAGCACCCCGCAAGGGACCCCCTGTCGCAGGCAGCCCGAGTGCGACAAAGGCTCCCCTTGGGGGGCCCCCAAAGCTTCCAAAAGCTCCTGCTTCAGTGGGGCCCCCCAAAGATAAGGCGAGTCCTCCCCCTGCTTCTGGGGGCCCCAAGGAAAAGGCGTCTTCTCCATTGGAAGCAGAGGCAAAGCCTCCTCCGTCTTCAGTGGCCACCAAAGCTGGGTTGAAGGGACCCCCCAAATCTCCCAAACCCACGGGGCCCCCCGCTCCCCCATCTAAAGACGCCGCAGCCTCACCATCGCCGAAGGATGCAGCAGAAGCACCCATAGAAGCAAAACCACCACTTCCTCCCAAGGAAAAAACGGCTTTACCTTCCGCTAAAGGCACCCCTGCAGCTGCGCCCGCAGCAGGGACCCCCCCATCAGCTTCGAAACTTCCACCGCCTCCAGGGGCCAAGGGTCCCCCCCCACCCGCAGTTACACCTGCAGGCAAGGGGCTCCTGCCTCCGAAAGGGGGTCCTCCCAAACCCCCACCAGTGCCAACAGACGATGCAGCCTCTTCAAGCCCCCCTAGGGAGCCTGTGAAAAAAGGGCCATCAGGCCCCCCAACGGGCCCCCCGAGTGCCCCCAAAGGACCCCCGGGCCCCTCAAAGGGCCCTCCAGGTGCCCCCAAAGGACCCCCAGGCCCTCCAAAGGGACCTGCGGGTGCCACGAAAGGGCCCCCAGGCCCCCCTAAAGGGCCTCCCACGAAGCCACCTTCACCAGCTGTGAGCCATCTGTACCCATTCTGCTTAGAGGATAGCAGCGACACTTAAGGTCCCCCGCTCGTTGCACACTACACAAATACTACTGCTTCACATCTCGTGAGGACAGAAGGGGGAAGGTAGCGAGCAGCATCTTGGGGCGCTTCAGCATCAGCTTGCTGCACCAACACTCCTTGCTGCTGGTGCTCCGCCGTTGCTGATTCAGTTGAATCAGTTTGCTAGCTGTTGGTCCTGCTGCTCTTTCTTCCTTGATTGAGAGAAGCACCTTGTATGGCTGCAGCGGCAAATTATTTTTTCGCCTTGTATATATTTTTGATGCGCGGTTCTGTGTGCATGCTGCTTCGCAGGGCAAGCTTCCCGGCCCTCCCCCGCCAAAGCTGTCGTCGTCCCCTCCAAAGCCAAAAGCTACTAATGGTCAGTGATCATAATCAAGGCCAATTGCGTGCTCTCTTCCTGTATATATCGATTCTAGAGTCTTTGCTTCCGGGTTTAGGGTGTGTGATTTAGCGCGTAGGGATTAGTGATGCACCGGGTCACTGGTAGACTAGTTCGTTTCGCGCCTTCCTGCTCCCTCGAGGCGCCGCGAGCCACCCAACAGTGCCCCGAGCGGCAGTGGTTTGAGGGCAGCATGTGCCTCCCTGAGGCAAAGTGCAGATTAACAACCTGTGGACCCTTTGGTGATGGATTTGTTTCTGCATCAATACTTAGTTTCCCACGGCTGGAATATGCGTCTAGAGGAGCCCCAGGAATAGAAGTTGTCCACTCAAGCCACTAAGCAGAGATGATTTTTTAAGAAGGGGGGGAGGGACGTGAGGGATCGGCTACAGGGGCATGTGTGCTACAGGAGTGCTTGGGGGGCCCCTGCGTTGTTGCTTGGGTTAGGGCATTATTCCTATTTGCAGGCACACCTGTAGAAAAGTGGCCCGCAAAACTTTGTATCGCGTTAGCTGGAGTGTATGTACACCGTGCGAGTACATGGGGCCCCTCTTATGGAGGGAGGGAGGCGTAGAGGCTGCTTTAACCTACCAGAACTAGCGGGTCTTGCTGCTGTGTCTGTCGCCTGGCACAGGAGCGACTCACGAGCACAAGGAAATGCCTACCCCGTCGTTGAGAGACAAACTGCTGAACCAAGAAATTACAACAGAGACACTAAACACCACTAAAGAGACAGCAGAAGAAATGGGACGTGTGATAGCAGCCACCACTCGGGTCGCGACCAAGAACGTCTGAACATCGTATTCCCCGGTGTCCACCTCTTTCTCTGCGCATTCTCTCTTGTTTCACCACATTTCCTTCCTGTATTTCACTATTTATACAGCCTAGTTTGAGACTGCTTCTGCTCCTATCTGTCAAAAGCACTTACAGCCTCTCCTTTGTACCAAGACCTCTTAGAATTTCTCCCTCGTCGTTTTCCCATTTCATTGTCACCAGTCACCGTTCTCTGCAGGCGACACATTTCGGCTGCTTCATAAACAGCGGAAACTTGTCTTCGGCAACAGCTGCTGCTGCTGCCCCACCTGCAACTGATCCCCTAAGGCTGTTACATGAACGCCTTAAGGAGGCCTTTATGTAGCACACTCTTCAGTGGGCGCGCCTCCGCAGTACGTCTGCATTATTTGTTAGTAACGCACTTGCACGTTCTGAACAGCTGTTGTACTGGTCAGTAGACGAAACCCTTGGACAACCGCAGCTAGCTGCAGCCAGCCACGGGCATTCGCTCTCGTCAAGCCGACTGGTTTGCAGATCGCCTTACGAACTGGAGGGAGCCTCATAAATTTGTATTGCAGCCACGGAAACATCTTTGTCCCTTTCGTCCGTACACCGTCTCATCATCCAGGGTAAAAGGAGCTCTCGTGTCTTCGCATGCGCAGCCTGCCGCTGTGGAGCTAGCTGCCTATGGATTGCTTTGTCAGGGCTAATATCGCGTGCAAGTCTCGCTGCACTGTCCTGCATGCCTGTTTGCATGCATGCTTGAGGAAGAAGCAAATGTGAGGCTAAGGGCCCAGTTCACCTCACGCTGCACGTCTCCTGTGCAGCACAGGGCTGTAGAGTGGCTCGCCCTGATGTGTCTGTTTATTTACGCTCCCTTCACCCCTATTCAGACTCACTCTGCAGGCAAAGAACTCGTTATAGGCAAACGTAACAACTGGGCAACCGGCCGAGACAACCAGCAGTCAACTGAAGGAAGAATGGCCTGCTCCCTTACGCCTGGGTGTCGCGAGTGTTTCTCACTTCGCAACAACGGCTTCGATATGTCATCAAAAGTGCACGAACGTCGGTCGACATGCCAAAATTCATTCCGATGCAACAGATATTAATTATTCGAATTATTCTTTTTGTGTTGCTGAGCAGTATAAGAGTTGTAGTTAGTGGCTGCTAACTGCAGTATATCAGTTATTTTGTGTTTTTGTCAACACACATTTAACAGCTGTGCAAAACAGTTTTTAACGGTTGTGTGCTTTCAATAGTTACCTTTGGTCGTAATAGTCGTTCCCTTCTTAATTCTTTGTATCACCGATGAGGTCCGTTGTTCTATGTTCTTCAGTGACTTCCTGTTAGCTACTAGAGGGAAGATGCTTACGCCAAAGCCATCAACTGTTCCAGAAGACGATGTACTGTGTTTTGATGTTTCTATACAAGGAATGCCGCAAGTGTTGCATTCAAGGTCAGAGTGTATTCTTACGGTTTCTGCTTTCCCTAAAATGATGTTGCCAACAGCCAAGTACTTCACAGCTAGCCAGTGAAGAGGTCTCTACTTTGTTCTCCCACACTTAGCCTACGCGAATACGCGCTACAAGGTTTTGCTTCAGGGGAAGATGGTAGTTGCGCAATAACTGCAGGTCGACAACGACCACAATAGAGCAAAGAAAATCCGAAATGTTGCCATGACAGAGAATGAGAGGAGCACAGGCTGTGTCATGTCGCAAACGTGGTTTCCACACAAGCATACGTACATCCATGCATGCATCCATCCATGCATGCATCCATGCATGCATGCATCCATCCTTCCATCCATCCTTCCATCCATCCACCCATTCATGCATTACATTATATTATAATTATATTATATTATATTATATTATATTATATTATATTATATTATATTATATTATATTAA
>NW_013566419.1:0-1423 GCF_000499605.1 Eimeria maxima | reverse complement strand
GAGCATCCCCTGTTTCTGCAGCAAGTACTGCTGCAGCTGTTGCTGTTGCTGCTGCTGCTGCTGCTGCTGCTGCTGCAGCAACAGCTGCAGCAGATCCACAACCGCAAGCAACACGGACACAAATAAAAAGGCAAAGAAACGTTTAATTATTTTTATATTTATTTGTCAATTTGTTTTAATCCTTCTAGTTATTTTAATAAATAAACCTAAACGCTAAGCCGTTTATTCTAATAAAGAACCCTAAACCCCAATTTAGGGTTTAGTTAGGTACAAGGATTATTCTAGACCCTAATTCTCGTACTCTGCTGGTGTGCCCAGCAAGCACATTGCCGAATGAGGGATTTCATTCGCCATTATATATTATATAATATATACTTAATATATTACTGTGTAGATTAATATATTATTAATATACACAATAAGTATACACAATATATTAATATATACAATAAATATATTCAAAAGATACTGTAGACATGATTGTTACCTGTTATGCCTGTCATCCATGCAGTTGATTACCGAATGAGGGATTTCATTCGCCATTATATATTATATAATATATAATTTATATATTATTGTGTAGATTAATATATTATTAATATACACAATAAATATATACAATATATTCATATATACAATAAATATATTCAACAGATACTGTAGACATGATTGTTACAGGTTATGCCTGTCATCCATGCAGTTGGGCAGAACAACACATAACAGGCGCAGGCAGTGTAGTCCATCAGTCATTATGTATTAAAATAAACAAAAAAACATTATTAATGTTTTTGTTTTTTTTAATATTTTCACGAATTTTTGTTAACCCTAACCCTAAAAATATTAAAATAAACAAAAAACATTGAGAAAATTTTTTTTTTTAATACATAAGAGGCATTACCCGATTCAATCAATGCATGAGAGTGACGAGGGATTTGGCCACCTTATAGCGACGGCAATCCATACGTATGGCTAACCACCAACCAAGGCCTGGATCCTTACCTTCCAGGTTAAAGCAAGAGCATCCCTAAATATAGAGTTCTAGAGCAAGAGTATACTCACTTCTCCCTAAAACTCTGGATCTTACCTTGCCGGTTAGAGTAGAGTAGAGTACTGCTCCCTAAACCTCTGGATCTTACCTTGGGCCAATCTCATCTCATGTCATGACGAGGGATTTGGAGACCTAGAATGGCATGGCCAATCTCATCTCATCTCATGACGAGGGATTTGGAGACCTAGAATGGCAACGGCCCATCTCATCTCATCTCATGACGAGGGATTTGGAGACCTAGAATGGAACGGCCGATCTCATCTCATGAGTGACGAGGGATTTGGATACCTGAAGCCGATTCCATGGCACCCATACATGTCTTGCCTCGTCCAAGCACAGTATCTTCACATCTCGTCACTCCATGAGTTGAACGGA
>NW_013566418.1:0-2126 GCF_000499605.1 Eimeria maxima | reverse complement strand
CCACTCAATATCGTAGTGCATGCGCACGTTCCGTTTTGGCTTGTTGAAGCTGCATTATTTGATGGCCGCCAGGTTTGTGTCGGAGCCCTGATGAGGTTGTTCGAGCATGACAGTTCTGATGCCAAGCCGTTTTATTCACATAACGGAAGATACTAATAGGGCACGCGAAACGATGGAGACGAATATGCTCACAGCGCGAGGTGCGCTAGTACAGTAGTGGGACCAAGGTAGGGGTACACTAACGATAAGGAGGGCGGCATCGCCGAACATTCATACTTCTGGGCTCGCTCCGGAAACCTTCTGCCTCGGCAGCGGAGTACAGTACAATCAAGCAATGCACTCCATCGTCTTCAGGGGCATTTCACACCTGCCGATGAAGTCCACACAAATCCGAGCAGGCCCCAGGAGTATAGTTCTGCAGTCGCAAGGAAGGAGAAACCAACATAACATGCCAGAGTTGGTGGAGTATAACCAAGACCGCAGTGCACGTGCACCCAGTGAAGAGCTTTGATGCTTTGTCATCAGTTCTGATAATGTTTTGCTTTACGGCGAGCGATGTAGATTGCTCTTTGGGAGGCCATGCACGGGGCAAGCTGTTGTCGTACTGCAAAAGTAATTGGAGGCAAAAGATCGCTCGGGTGGATGGATTGGTTGAAAAACAAGAGGCACCCGTGTTCGTGCTGCGTATGCAGCAGCCTACCTGTAATCAGCATGCGTACGCTATATAGAACCATGCAACGGATAATACTCCATAGGAAGTATGTTGGGCAAAGAGTAAATGCTGTCCTCACCACCAGGTCCATCTTACTTACGGTAAGTAGTCTATGCAGGCAGCCTGAATTTGCTGTGCTACTGTATAGACTTAGCCTTTGGTGGTGGGTATGCAGAGCTACCGATGAAAACTGTTATTGTGCCCATTAGCAAGTGTCTGTAATCAGAATGCGTACACCATGGAACACCATGCAACCGAAAATACGCTATAGGTAGTAAGTTGGACGAAGCGAAAATGCTGTCCTCCACAAACGTCACCATCCGGTCCACCGGACTGGCAGTAAGTGGTGTATGCAGGAAGATTGAATTTGCTGTGCTACAATATAGCAAACGTTGGCATATGTTGGCGGGTATGCAGGGCTACCGATGAAAACGGTTATTGTGCCCTTTAGCAAGTGCTCAAACTTCACTGTCATAGCTCATCCATACGACAAGCTCAGTATCGGGTATCTGAGCAATATATATGCTGGCGTCAGGCTTTTAATAATGTGAATGTGAAGTGGCCAAATGTGGCGCCAATGTAATATCTGTCCACGTGCGTCCGCAAAGACACTTGCCTGTCACCGTACCGCACATCCACACGGGTCGTCGCCAATACATTGCGTATACCGAGTTGTGGTAGACGTAGAAACGTAACGACCTGGTTCAACAGGTTTTACGCTGGATGAAACCAAGACAACGCCCGCCGTAGCTCCGCTGACGTCATGCTTAGTCACCGATGAAGTCACTTTTACGCAGAGCGTTTACTCTGCGACTGCCTTTTTGAGGCAGGGAAAGACACTTGCCTGTCACCGTACCGCACATCCACACGGGTCCAGCGGTTATGTAACGCAAATGGCTCAACACCATCTGCATCTTGTTTTCATCCAGCGTAAAACCTGTTGAACGTCCAGCAATGCAAAGACAACGTCTTACCCACGGCATCTTAATGTAGCAGCATCTGTAGCAGAGTAAGTGTATTTGCACAGACAGCACAGTCCCTTTGTGTGCCGAGTAGACTTCAATGCCTGGCGTCAGTTCCTGTAGTAGTGTAATGATAGGAAAACACACTGTTGCAACTTCGGCTAGCCTACCGGACAACAGTGTTTGTGTATTGTATACACAACCGGAAAGTGAGCACCGGCGAGCAATTAGCGCAGAGAGGATATGTGCAAGCTACTGTTGCATGTGCGGATGTTTCTCTCGTTTGGTGAGGCATTTGCCTGGGAACATGGTGTAAAGCGTTGAAAACTCAAGGCTTACAAACGGGATTAGACGCATGGGGTGTCCCGATCGAGCAGATAGACATCGACTCTTGGTCCAACCTCATAAAGAGTCCCTGTTTATGGCAGGAGGCCAGTGTACGAAATCCACAA
>NW_013566417.1:0-1570 GCF_000499605.1 Eimeria maxima | reverse complement strand
CTGCGATGTTCTGCACTTCGCCTGCGTAGTGGTTCCCATGACTCCCACTCAAATGCACCACTAACCACAAGAAACTGCATACGTTAACACGTTAACACCTTGAGTCGCGAGGCATACTCGGCTTAACAAGACAAACCCGCATGAAGAATACAACGGTGCTGCATGACTGCAGTCGTAACTCGACACGTAGTGCCTGCACCATGGAGCGCACCCTCGACACTATCTCTGTGGCTCACCTGGTAATGACACTCTTCGTCGCAGGTAAGATTTGCCTGGACTGACATAACCAATGCATACACCATAAATAGTTACAAGGCCGTTCCTGCACGATACCGAAGTGTTCGCATACGCACTCTCTGTGCGGGACAGGTGCGTGTATGCACAAAGTTCATTCTCCCGTGTTACACAGGCCTCCAGCTTCATCCCCGCTCCCCTACTGTGTCATTAGTCGTCCGGGGTATTTGGTTTACGACAGGTGGCTTTTCTCTCGTGTGCCTCCTATGTAATGAACAAAGTTGTTCAGTGCGGTGTGTACAACTCCCAACCAAACGCGTGCGGAGCACGCGGTACGCGGCAACCTCAACTATCAATTTCTACGGTGCCTAAGGCACCTATCTGCCTTGGAAAGGACGTTATTATTCTGCCCGTCCTCGGACACGTAACTAAGTGCCACCATACTTGCATGGAGAGAGCAGCAAAACCCGCACTGCACATGCATCATTTACTTCCAGTCGATTGAAAAAGCCAGGTGAAGGGCAGTGCAATTTTGGACACCAAATTTTGTTCAATGGGTAGAGTGTGAAGTTCTGGTTGCACAGCACAACTGCGCTAGCGTAGCAAAACTGCGTTACCTGCCAGTTAAGGCACAGCGACTATTCACGTATACGCATGGGGAGGCTGCCAAATGATGCCTGCTATTGTGCTCACTCACACGGAGGCAGCGTCCGTAACCCATTCGTTGCCAAGTTGAATGTAGTTCGTTATTGAGCGATGCACGCACTGTGAAAAGCACAAAAACTAATGATGACTCTAGCATGCGGCATGTTGACTCTATTGCGCATGGAAGTATTCTACTGTGAGTCCGGCACTCTCGCTCATGTTGTCTCACCAGGTGAAAACATCGGCACGTTTTGCAGTTTCGCGTGCACTTTCCTCGTCATTGTCGGAGAGAGCCAAGAAGATTCAAAACGGGAACACTTTATTCAGGTATATTCGATACTGCGATCTTGTAACCAGCATTCCAGCAGTCGCCCATGCACTGCCACACGCGTGGAAAGCCGCTACCAACGTGTGGATGGCCTCTTAGTGGATACGCCCGTTGCTCACTCGCTGTGGCCGAACGATATGCACCGAGCCGCCTACATCTATTACCCCATACAACCCCTATTATCCTGGCACTTCACGTTCAGGTCTAGGGAAGAATAAAACGAATACGCATTCAGTATGCCAGCCCGAACCCTGTGCGCCACTGTGTGCACGAAGTTGGCAAGCGCCTTTGCAAGCTGATGCCCGAACGCCAATCCCATCCACGCTAGGTGGCGGCTCCTTGGCATTTTGGTGTTTCGCTGTT
>NW_013566416.1:0-2286 GCF_000499605.1 Eimeria maxima | reverse complement strand
TGCGTAGCCTTGGTCTTTCACAGCCGTTGGTATTGCCCGCCTTCGTCAGTGTATAACAGGTACAATTAGTGTTCGACGTTGAGCTGCATACTTGCGCTGCAGTTTCGCTACAGCCTACGCACCCTTTTGAATAAAAGTTCGAATAACGTTCGAATGAACATTTGTGTGTGCACCAAGTGTATGGCTGGTTTTTTCTGTAAAAGGAAATGTTTGGTCGATTGAGCAGATCTCTGTGTGCATCAGGGGTGAATTAGAATATGGGTGGGCAGACCATGGCATCTCTGAGATGTATTCCTGTTGCAGGAGGTGCGTAGGGTGCTTAGGCTAATAGAATCGTTCTCCAGGAAAGACCTTGGAAACATGTTGAACAGAGCTGCTAAGCAGCTGACGCTTGTCCGAGAGATGGTGGCATCGATTCGCATCTCTCGTGCGTCGCAATAGCAGCATTTCCTGTGCATATGGTGTTATTCACTTCCCTGCCCTGCAATGGTATGCTCTTCAAGGAGCTACAAAGCTGCATGTCATGGCATGTGTGTTGCTGGATGAGATGAGGCATTCTGGGTGGGATCGTGAGAGGGGCATCCGCAGGCGCGCATGCATGTCCGCTGCCAGCTGTGAGAACAACTGTGTAAGATACAATTCAGGAAGAACATACATAGAGAAATGTGGTAGTGCGTTACACGGGCGGTGTCAGAGAGAGAGCGAGAGGCGCAGCAACTGCTTGAGTTGCCGACCTCTTGGGTCATGCAAAGAACAATTGAAGATGGATCCTGCAGACCTGGAGGAATTGATATCCTGCACCAGTTTTTGGAGTGGTTTATACTGCTCGTGAATGCGTTCGGCCCAACGTTCAGTTACTGTCTGGAGTTGTGGCAAAGGCGAAGTGTGCTAGCAGGTGGAGCCATGCAGCGGCATGCTTCACAGGCATGTTACTGATGTTGTGGCAAAGGGGCCAGTGCGTGCAACGGGATGATAGTTATGCAGCATTGACCATCGCGTGCCAGAATGCATGATGGAAGTGCCTATAGAACAAAGTTCTATACCATAACTGCCCTGTAGGTGGGTTAATGGAAGTGATCGACCGACAAATCTTGTAGGGTTTCTGCTGGCTTTTTCGGTGGTTGCCAATTGCCATAGTCACACACCGTACTTGTTTGCTGTTGCCGCGTTCTTCACGAAAATGGTGCATTGCATCGTGCGGCATGCCTAGTGCTTAGCGGTGAGTACCCGCCACTCTTTGTATGCTCATTGCTTGATTATTAATGGCAATTACCACAGGGCGACACAAGATTCATACATGAGCGCGTGCTTTTTTGCTACTGCCACTGCGATGGTATAACTGCAAACTGTAATGCAGAAAGTGCGTATATGAAGGGCCTGGGGTATCTGCTGCATGGCTGCCTTCACGTACACACTGGCACGCATCAGCCAAGGACATGCAGTTCCTGATCCCATTGCAGAACCGTTCCACGTTTCAAACCGCCATTCGCGTCACCACAGGTGCGCCAGATATAGCAATTTACGATCCCTTACCGTGTAGCCAAATGTGTAAGTCTTCGCACATAGCGTGGCTCTAGGGTACCGCGTAAGTGCAGCACTTGGTGCCCTGTTTCATTGTCTGACTGTTGTCTAACAGCGCGTACGTGTTTCAAGACCAACGCCAATGTATTTACTACACAGGGCGCATAAATTTAGTCAGCTTTATAGTTGGAGGAATGCGGAGGCAGTAGTGTATGAGGAGGCAGCTGCTTCTGCGACAATGGGAACTGTGGGTGCATCGCGACAGGCATATGTTTGGTGCAGGGGTTTGAAGCCAATGGCGCTTCGTCTTCTGCAGTAATGTGAGGGATGCAGAGAGACAGCTGCTTGGTAGTTTGGATATCCCAGTACTGTTGATGCTGTGGGCTTTTCATGATCTGTCGGCTTCGCCAGATGTGCCTGGCACTGGTCCAGTGCTTTCCTCTTCACCTCTCCGTGCAGGCGTCCAGGAACCTCGGAACGCAGCCACGTTGAAGTAGTAGATTGCGAGCTGCAGTTCGCACATTGAGGTGACCTACAATATATACTTGCTGTCTACTACACTTGCTCTTTGCTGTTAGCTGACTATGTTGATGGGACGGCATAGAGTCACCTGGGCAGCAAGCGCCAGTCAGAATATGTCTGCGCATCACCTAGAAAGCTGCGCCCTATGAAACAAGCCAACGGACGGGTGAACCTAAAGGTGCTGCTCTTGCCGTTGGATCCTTTCCACAAATGCTATTGTGCATGTGACACTACTCCCTATCC
>NW_013566415.1:0-1356 GCF_000499605.1 Eimeria maxima | reverse complement strand
CCCCAAACGACGCAGCTTCAACAAGGCTAACGCGGTGACGACCTGTGGGCCCCACAAAAGATAAACGTCTCGAGCCACACACCGCCAGCGTCGCATTATCTCAGTCAGCTTGAGCACACCACGCAACTTGGCAAGCATACAAGTGGCAACGCGACTTCCTCTAAGTGCAATGACCTACCAGCTGCATATCCACAACAAGCACGAAAAATGTGTGCACATCTTCCAGAGACCATACATAGAATTTTAAGGCGAATGAACCCTTCACAAACACCGCAGTTCTTTTGTCTAGGGTGAAAGCAATCGTCTCGAGTGACACTAGAAACTTACATACTGCGTCAGTACCAGCGAGGATCCCACGACAAGGGGTAGTAAGCCTGAACGCAATCCAAGGCAATCCGTACGTGAAGCATTATTATTAACACGTTTTGTCAATTGACATCGTGCTCAGGTTTGGCATATACAGCGGAGCCAAATAAAACTTCTATCTACAAATGTAGGCACAACGCTTCGAACCTACCCGAACCACCGCCAAGGCAAGCGCACACAACATCTCCCGAAGATGCTTCCTGAAGGCGCTGAGTCGAGCTCAGTCTAGTTTTAAAGCAGGAACGCACTTCCTATGTGTTCGCTTTTCAAACGCTGTCCTTCCGGACTGTGAATGGTTCTTGCGCCTTTAAAAGGTCGTGACCACCGTCATTACAGTCGTGACCCGCCAATTCAGACTCTGAGATTCCAAGCGATCTATCCTGCCATCCAACTGCGACAAAAATCCACATCATACTGCGCCTTCCATGAAAGGGCATGAATATTCGACTAGCACAGAGACCAAACCGTTGCGAGCTGTCGCTGGAACTCACAACCTGAGTTTATCACTAGTGTCGACTAGACAAGACCTGCCTGAAGCCAAGCAGAACTACCACCACTGTGTTTTGACGATACCCGCCCGATAACCTCTAGTGCATCGCGGTTTCTCTTTCGCGCCACGATGATATAGAAATCCGCATGCTTTCCCACATAAGGGAGTAAATGGAAACGCCCTGCATGCACTACTCAAAGCTTTGCTTTCATAAGACATCTTATTACTGGACATGCTCCTGAGGCCCACCGCACCGAACGCAGAGACAATCCACACTTCACACGCCCAAAAGCAGATGCAAGTACCGAGCCGGTCCGTGTTTGGTTGCTCGAGGTAAAACCCCCTGACACGCTCAAACGCATCCGACATCAACAGCAACGAACTCCTGAGTGTCTCCATGGGTATGTATCACCTCCTCAGCGTATGGACAACCCTCGTTTGTCACTGGGCGCAGAACAGCCAATGCGTTTTGCAGTTCTACGAAAAACTATGTCCAAACA
>NW_013566414.1:0-2014 GCF_000499605.1 Eimeria maxima | reverse complement strand
AGCCAGGATAAATCGCCAATGTGCGCAAAGCACCAGATATCGCACATAATGCAACCATTCTTGTATGACGAAGACAACCATGCAAATTTATTTCTGAATTCATATCAGCGGGGACTGTGCCCTTCTGTGCGAAATTCGCTCTTCTAGACACATTTACTTGAGGCGGCGCCATCCGCCTCTGGCTTCGTTTTCCTCTCCTGATTCTGTGCAAGAATCCCACTATCACAAATACCCTGGCTTGGTGCCAACAGTGCAATAAATAAGGAACAAATCGCCTCGCATGAGCTGCTCTTCGCTAAAACGTGTACACCCGTGCCCTTGTATGGGGCATATCGCTGCACTCAAGCATCTCCCAGTTACAAAACCGCACGGTAACAACCGAAGGAAGCCCCTCTTCATTTTCCTACAGGAATTCTCTATGGACATCCATGCCTCTCGCCCAGCAGTTCGACACGTAGCCTGGCACACTCGCGACGGGCTGACGAACCTGCTTGTGACGACGTACTTCCTGGTGTGCAAGCAGACAAACTGCAGAACCCTATAGTTCTCAAGTTCCATACGCATGTATTGCAGTTCTTCTAGCTCTCAGCAGTGTGCTTCATGCACTCACGTGGAGAAAGAGGAATGATCCCAGCCAGGCAAGGAGAGCAAACCGCAGGCTCAAGTCACCAAGGCACGGGACGACGTAGCTGGGTTGCGGAGAGGTGGAATGATACCCATGCTCCCGTGGTGGAACCCAGCTGAATGCGGCGGCATTCGGAAACTCAGGAACCACCGGTACTTTAAATTGCCTCCTTGATATTTGGATGCAGCATATGTTAAGCTTGGACGCGACCACAGATCCGGGATACGCAGCGCGCACCCAGAATAGGAGTGTCGCGTCCATACGTTGCACCTACTCCAAACCAGCAACAACGTATCAAATCTCGGCCAGCCAAATTCGCCATCCTGTGAACAGCGACGTATTAATCCTTAGCGAATGCAAACAATTCGACGCCTGACTACTGCAGCCCACCTTTTGTTTCTGCCGTTTCCCGAGCAGAAGAAATGCCGTTGATAGCCCGATGAAGGACAGCGTCCCCCCCACCTATCGCTGAGGACACTGTCCCAGTGAAGTTCAGACGCAATCAGCGCAAACGCCAAACATGGAGGACACCATCCCCCCCACCCATCGCTGAGGCCACCATCCCAGTGACGTTCAGACGCAATCAGCGCAAACGCCAAACGGTCTCACTCGCCTTCTCCAACGGTCACTCCAAATATTTGCACGCACGCACACACAGATTCATGCCTGCCAACAAGCAACCTGCAACGCAAGCGCCCCCATAAAGGTGCAGAGGAGAGTGTCTTGATACTAAAGACATACATGCTGCGCACAACAGCACTCAATCCTGACACAAGAGAAGGCGTCGCAACGTTGCAGCCATTAGTGTGCTCGCACAAAGTACATAACGCCCCAATACGCACATTTGCAAGGCCATGCACTCTCCACGCCAAATAGTTGCATACACCCAATCGTAGCTCTCCATTTGCAACATCAGAATTTATTTTTAAACAGTAACATCAAAAGCGCGACGACGACACATCTCGTCTCAGTTGATATCAAGGAGAGCGACTGGAGCAGAACGAATTCCCAGTGCCCATATCATTGCAATCCTACACATCAGCACGCATGCAGATTCATGCTCGCAACAAGACAGACTGACACGTAAATGTGGCAACTACCTAGGCGCGCGTCTATGTGTCTTTCGAACGACACCTTTTCTGGTTTAACGATTGCGCGTTGTAGGCTGAAAGGAGGCTCCATCAGATTGGAGCGGACGCCAAGCGCACAGGAGTTCCACAATCCTACAGCGCCTTGATGCACAGATCCCACAGGCGACGCCTATCGACTGTTGCATCTGAATTCGCCTCGATAAAGAAGGGAACAGCTTCGAATCACTTCGTGTCAGTTGGTATAAAAACGCGTGATTGGAGCAGAAACAGCTTCCACTGCAAGCCGTTCTACAGCTGC
>NW_013566412.1:0-1023 GCF_000499605.1 Eimeria maxima | reverse complement strand
TAAATAAATAAATAAATAAATAAATAAATAAATAAATAAATAAATAAATAAATAAATAAATAAATAACATAGATAAATGTTTATAATTGGATTAATAATTTAATTAATAAATAATAAATATATAAATAAATATTAATATTATATATTTATTAGGTGTATACAGTCCTCTTTCTTCTGTTTGCCGTGCTGCTATACATGATGGTGCATTGGTAAGAAATAAAATAAATAAAATAAATAAATAAAATAAAATAAATATAATTAAATAATAAATAATTAAATTAATTAATAATTATTATACATAAAATAAATAAATAAATAAAATAAATAAATAAATAATAATAATTATTGTTAGGGGGGTAATGGAGGAGAGACAGAATTATTAGTACAATCATCAAGAGAATTATATAAAGGAAAAGAAATAAATAAAATTAAATCTCTTAATGCTGATGGATATATTCGTTCCTTCTCCTTCCCTCAGCAGCAGCAGCATACTTAACTGTTGCTGCTGCTGCAGCAGCACCAACAGCAACAGCAGCAGCAGCAACAGCAACAGCAGCAAAAGCAGAAGCAATAGCTAACGTAACACTGGTGCAGCAGCAGCCAACGTAACACTGCTGCTGCAGCAGCAGCAGCAGCAAACCTAAACAGATTCATCAGCAGCAAACTTGAAGGATACAGCAGCAGCAGCAGATAGCAGCAGCAGACAGCATCAGACACAGCAACAGCAGCAGCAGCAGCAACAGTAGCAGCAAATAAGATAAAAATATAAATGATGGGTAAATAAAATAAATTAAAAAGAAATAAAAGAAGAAATAAATCCAATGATTTATTTTTTGTTTGTTTGTTTGTTTGTTTGTTTGTTTGTTTGTTTTATTTATTTATTTATTTAATTTATTTTTATTTATTTGCTATTAACAGCAAATAAATAAATAAATAAATAAATAAATAAATAAATTGAGGAATAATAAAGATATATAAATATAAAGAAAGAGACACAAAGATATATATATATATATATATTAT
>NW_013566411.1:0-1333 GCF_000499605.1 Eimeria maxima | reverse complement strand
TCGTTGCTGATAACGAAGGTCCGTCGACATTCGAGGCGTCTAAATGATCCGCTCAGCTTGTGAGTGTCTAGGCGAGGAGTGGTTTGCGTTTTCTCCGCGGTTGGCTTGCTACATTGAGTTTCCACCAACCTCCCAAACACAATTGCGTCTAGAGTGCCATGGAGTGTGCTTGGCCGACCAAATTCGATGTTTGAAGAAAGTGCGCCTTTGGAGACCCATACGGGCGAAGCTTGTAGAACTAATAGGGAGGAGGGAACTCGATGACCGGCGATCCGTGTACGTAAGTGCAGTGGAGTTCATGTTGAATGCAGCGTTTTGTGTTTATGGGGAAGGAACAGGGTTGAAGACAGTTGCTTCCGAAAGCTCGCAATCAGTGAAGAACGCTTATTACAGAATTTGCATGCCGTGTCTAGGCACATCATTGTGCGGTTTGGGGTACACTTGAACGTGGTTGGAGGAGTGTGCCACGAGCTGCATGTGTGTGTGTGTGTGTGTGTGTGTGTGTGTGTGTGTGTGTGTGTGTGTGTGTGTGTGTGTGTGTGTGTGTCCCTAGCTTGCGAACAATAGCACATTTGAGTCCGCTCTTGCTGGTGTTCGGTTTCGTAGTGGTGTTGCATGGCTACATACTTTTTGGGCGTCTTACTGCGCAGGGGTGGGGTGTGTGCCGCATTAAATGGCTAGCCTAGTTCGAAATGCGTTTACAACCCATAGTTGCCAATTCCATGGCTCCGACTTAGTATTGAATATTTGTTCTTCTCCTGTTCCTAAGGCTCTATTGTGCGTTTGTTATGTAGAGCGTACAAAACGATTGTGACATCGGGCAGCTACGCATTTCGATTATGTGGTTTTCTGTCCTTTATCGTCGCCAAATGCCGCGTGTTCAGCGCATCACCACACAGGAAGTGCGCTTGGATGTCGAGCGGTGCACAATATCATCTACACTTCCGTGTCTAGCTTCGTTTGGCAAATGTGTGTTTGTATGGGTGCTTACAAAGGTATTGATGAGGCAATCGTGTAACGGGAACACTTCTGACACGAATGTTTTCCACTTTTTGTAGCTATACGTTGAATGTCTACGTGAGTGGAGTGAAAGATACGACTGCAGGGCTTGTCTACTTTCGTGTGTTTTGGAGTATGCATTGTTGTGCAGCGCGCATTTGTGATGCAGTCTCATGTATTTGCTTTTTTCGTCTCTCCAAAGCCATGTCCTTCCGGTTTTTGTATGGAGCTTGGAGTCGGCTGTTGCATAGTTGAGCTAGTACGACGAGTGTGCTCCTTCGTTGTTTCCAAACCTCGCTACATGCGTGCAGTTTAGCGTATCTGACAGGAACAC
>NW_013566410.1:0-1781 GCF_000499605.1 Eimeria maxima | reverse complement strand
ACAAAGGGCCAACGATTCGACGTTTCCGTTTTGCTCAACAGCAATGAACAGTTTTAGAAAAAGCGTATTGCGTAATCTGGATGGTACGGGTTGTTGTTATGCTAGGAGCTAATGGACCTCGTTGTATGCCGCTGCAAGTGGAAGCTCACTTCCCGTATTCTTTGTTGGGGATTATGAAGCAACTCAGCTCTTTCTAGTAACCGGTCGTCGATTGAGGTTAAGAGGCGGGCATACAGTATAGCAGTATGTTGAGTTGTCAGTGTGCTCACTTTAGAGGCAGCGGTTTAGTAGTCTTTGGCCATAGCATGGATCAGCAAGACGACTTTCTCGTGCTGTGAACTTTCGTTCTTTACCGCCTCTCTTACCGATATGATGGGGGTTTCTTCCTGTATACCGATTCGGTTGGAATGACTCATTTGCTAACACAACAGCACGTCAAGTGACACAAAGAACCGGAGAAATTCGGCTTTGCCGCGGCCATAGGATGGGTGCAATGTTCGTTCAGCCGCTCTCCAGCTCGTTAGTTCCTTGACACCGTTAGCCTACAATGGAGCCGGAGCTCATAATTACTGTCCCGCCACCATTATTTGAGACGCATGAGAAGGCATCTCGAACGGCCATATTATGGGTACTTACACAGGCCTTTTGAGGTTTTCTATTTATTTGCTTCAAAGGCAATTCGCCAAAATGTGGGATGGGTTTAGGGCTGTGACGAATCTATTAGTTGGTTTCACGGGACCCAGGAAGTACGTTCGTTTGGGCGGCGGCGCGACATACTCTAGTGACAACGCGTGTGACGGCCCGCTGCCCGCTTAAAGGGGAATTGACCACGCGTGAACTCGTTAGACTATCAGTATCCGCAGGTATGCGCTCTGAGTATGAGAGTACAAGCAGCTGAAGCAAATGAGGGGAGTTGCGGCGATCAGGAGATTCCGAACGCAGGAAGTGCGATTGCACCATTGCAGGGAGACCCGCGAAGTGCTTCATCTTGTGGTTTGCTCGACAGCTACGTACACGTTCAATCCCAGCGTCTCTTATGTCTGCCGATTTTGTGAGCTATTTGGGGGGGAGGGGGGGTTAGATGTTAAGGCGTTGACATTGTGGTGCTTTCGATGCCGATGCTGGATGCTGGGTGAGTAACCCTTGAGGGTTTGCTTGCTTTCTTTTCTGACTGTACTAGAGAACGAAAATCCATGAATGGTCGCAGCAATTCACGAGGTACCCTGTTGAGAAAAGCTAATTGCGATTGGCAGTCGGGTAGGTGTCTTGCTCAGGAAAGCGGTTTCCCCAGTTGCCACTGCATCTAGAAGACATATCATTTTGCTTTTGTTGGACGTGGAGAAGCTACCCTTGTGACGCCGCTGAAGCAGTTGGCGTGCTGGTAGTGGTGAGGCTTTGCGCAAGAATACAAAATGACCTTACAGGTATATAGGTAATGGCGAAAGAGTGTGATCCGGATGCAGAAGGGGTGATGAACCTCCGCGCAAGTTTTCAGAGGCTCGTTGCTGCTCTTCCTTCATGCGTTTATACATGTCGTATGATGTTGCATGGCTGAAGAACCAGAGACCCATCTAGTATTCAAATGAGCCCTCTGGCGCGCAAAGTGAGGGTTGTCTCCGTATTCGGTGCGAAGATCGGGAATCTCGTTCAGCAATCAGGTGCGGTGTGACAGCAAAGCCTTGACCACTGCATGTAGGATTTCTTCTTTTGCATCTGGATAGGAGGAAACTCTTTCACTTCAAATGATTTGTGGTGCGAAAGAAGACCAACGTTGCAATAAA
>NW_013566409.1:0-32667 GCF_000499605.1 Eimeria maxima | reverse complement strand
TATATATATATATATATATATAGTCGAACGCTGTTCCCAGAATGGGTACCGACTCCCAGAAGTAGGAGACATGCGTTCGATTGCGTAGGATGTGAGTTTGGCTACTCCACTCCACTCACTAAATGGTCGCTGGAAATTATTTCTTATTCCCACGTCACTTTCACGAGATTTGTACAAGCTCTATGTTAGCGAAACGCATTTTTACATGGCATGCAGGTACCCCTGATCTGACACCATCCAGCTGCCTGGGTATGAACGGTGTAACTTTCATTGTCATCGCCTAGTCGGTCTTTATTGATAGTTTCCTCTCAACAGCGACTATGCCTGCGTGGATGAAGACTCGAATGCTTCTTTGTTCGGTTGTTGAATTGGCGATGCCACAGAGAGTATGGGCTTGCAATAAGCACAGTCTTAAGGCGGAGTATTTACAGCTCAGGCAAGAGTTACATCAAATGTGCATGTTGAATGGTGCGCAAATGTTTTGCAACCGGGAAAATCTATACACATGTGTGACACATTTTAACAAAGGCCTGTTATTAGACGGTGCGATGCATATTTTGTTGCGTTCCGTACAAGGCGGTAGCTGACGTATGCAGAGGAATTGGTAGGATAGGATGCATAGCACGGTGCGAAGTCGCAACTTTTCAGTAAAGCCACATTGGCCCTTTTGCTTGAGCAGTTTGTGAGTGTCGAGCACACACGGCTACAACAGTTATTTACAACCGTTTAACTAGCACAACGTTTATGAATCTTTAAGCCAATCGCCAGTAGTACTATACAATAGAGCATTTTGGAAGCGTCCAGATTCTGCGTGCTGTTTTAGGTTGCCAAAGTATATTCAAAATTTGGTCGCAATACCGAGAGCCATGTAATGCGGAACACTCCAAGGTTTTGCGCGTAACTTGCGCCATGTGCGTATGTGAATCACCATTGCCGTAGATTGTAGATCATTTCCACCTGGAATTGGTGTAGAATATAAACGTATCTTGGCATTGTTGAGCTGTGTACGGCCTGAACGATACAGAAGGTATGTAAAAATATTTTGATGTTACCTTGCAAGCGTCCTCAGGGGAAACAGCTCACTAGGTGGTATAATAGGTCACCATTGCAGGGAGCAAGTGGCCCTTGTCATATCATGCATAGGTGTGAGCGAATTATGCGTGGATTTGGAGTGCAAATCTGAACTAGACCTGCTATTGTCGTTCAGGCGGTTTAGGGTTTTAGGATTTGTGGTGGCGGTGAATCGAATGCAAACCGAAGCGCTTCTGGAGCTAGTAAATAATAGAATTACCACTGGGAGGGAGCTAGACACCATTATTCCCTGGCCTGGCTCTATCAACGTATTTGTTTGTGCTTTAGTGTCTACAGCTAGTACGTGCCAGCATAGCAATAAACCTTCTGGGTCGAGAACCCCTTTTGCCGGGAAGGCATATATATATAGTAGTAGAACCCTCCTATGCTCCATCGTTGTGTTTGTCAACATATTTGCGCACCTTACTTTTACATGTGTTGACATGATGTGCGCCGTCCCATCGATGGACAGGATGTATGTTTGCACCGGGGCATCTACGACATCTCGACATAAACAGTACGCAGCGCGATGTTGCTCTTTAGCTCTGAGTGCGGATAGACACTACACCGCACCAGAAGCGTGATGCACTGTTTATATTGTGCTCGTTACGTAAGCCACAAATTCCAGTTTTTTCTACTCTTTTACAAGTAGTTACTTAAGTGAACACTTCCACTACTACTAAACAGACTTGGTGCTTTACTCGGCAGTTGATGATTCGATTCGCATCGCTGTGCTTGCCTTGAAACACTACTATCTTCACGTCTGTTCCCGTATAAGCTGGAAGCCTGTAGCTCCACCAGTCCCCAAATCTATGTTTCCCACATGATAAAGGTTAGCGCTTACGGCATGGCTGCACGCACGCCTATGCTATATGTAGCATTGACGAAGCACTTTAGTTTGGCAAGACGCTGAGACGGAACTGTACTAAGTGTGTTTGTATGCGCAAGAGATGATGTGTCTCTTGCATTCCGTATACGTTACATAGCCTTATGGGCAATGCTTATCATCAAGCACATGCGTGGAATTGTCGATCATAGTGACGACAAACAAAGGCTCCTTGATACTATGCAACTCCCATGCTGTTTTAACCGCTTTAGCCTGCTGTATCATTCGCAGGCAAACTGCCAGGACATGTAGTTCGATGTAATGCAAGAGATATCTCCACCGACCAACTAGAAGAGGTAGTTTGCTGAGGAGTGCGACAGTACGTTAGCTCCTTTGTACTTAACCCCAACTTGAAGGAGGAAGATCAACCTGGTCAAGCGTAACCTACACCGAATGTGGCTGCAAGGGCTTCAGCGGTGTCTCTGCTCTTGGTGCTCTCCGGTGGACGCAGTAAGTACGTACGCATACGGGATTTGGCAGTCCATGCTACACACGTCGCATTTCTGTACTACAGGGCATCCGCCATTGTTGTGTTCATTTGAAAGACTGAAATCCCTCAGCCCCAAAGCCGGACGGCTCTTATTTTAACGGTGCTCTTCCGCTTAAGGAATCATCGCACGTCCACCTGACTAAACAGCCCTTTGCCTTTTTGATGCACTTTAGTTGAGACGGATAATTGTAGTTAGTGTCTTCTTCTCTCCCACATAAGCTGCGTGAAGCTATACATGGGCACGCTTAAAGAGACGTATCGGTTATTACTGTCCAGATGGCCACGGTTTGGCCGTTCCCAGCGATTTACCAGTTCCTGTTTAGTTTCGCCTTCGTCTGTCACGCGTTTGGTCTCTAAAGTATTGTTAAATAGAGCAGAAATGAACTATTCACTGACTATTAGCAAACTAGCATTTATTGCTGTGGGCTGTCACTATGAGCCACAAAGGAGTTAAAATGCTGCTGCTGCCCCTGCCCTCTTTGCATGCACACACATTCTCCTAAGCATCATTTTCTGTTGCTGGGAGCGTTATTGCCTTTTACCGGAGCACCATAACCCTGAATTGTGGGGATCCCACACTGCGGCCTCGTTCTTACCAGGTTTCCCGTTTGCATGTTCCGACAGGAGGCAGATATCAACTTGGCTCCCAAACTGGCGGAAGATTGTACAACAGGGAGCGAATATGTGCACTGCTCCTCCGGATGCGGCAGGAGCGGAGCGAAGGTTTCGCTCATCTGCTGTCGCCTACTACGTTGGTTGTTGCACCAGAAGCAGCAGGCACAGCCAGCAGTTGGAGCCACGGAACATCGACAAACAGGGTAGCGCGATGGGAACTGAAGTATTCCCGCGTACAATTGGATCACGCAGTTGCACGATGCATGTTTGAACGCCATTCAAAGCACTAGACGCCTTCATTAGCAAGTCAACGTTGGTCAAACCACAAATGCGCATTAAACGAAGAGCCTGCTACGCAATACAGCATTCCTTCGAGATTTCCAAACTGTCTTTGGACCACTGCCTGCAGACAGCTACATGCGGAAAAGATGTAAATGCAGTTTGTTCCTCACTGCACTGCTTGATTGGCATTTTTTGGCCCTCTCGATGCTTGCGTAAACCAGTGTACATATTGCTGAAACTAAGGAGCCACAACGAGATACAGTTTTGCAGGACGAGGCGAGCCACGAGTTCAGCGCAAGGGGGTTGAACCACGCAGTCTCTTGCTTTGACCCCTAAGAATCGTTTCATGAGTGTTTAATGACATCATCTCCTTCATTTGTGACTTGCCAACACGGCGCGGCTGACTCACTGCGGGCAACTTTCCGAAGCATTTCGGAAATGCCCCGAACCGTATAACACACCTACATCAATTCTCCAATGGCACCTCCTAGTTTGGTTAATCGGCGATGTAGGCCAGTGGTGGCAAAGGCCTTTTGCTGTCCGAGCAGAAGAACCTTCTGCTGCTCGGATCGAGCAGCAGAAGGTTCTTCCCATCGAATCGATAACACCTTCGGCTGCCCGCCCAACTGTGCGCATGAAGCTGAACGGGAGTCCGCCAGCACGAAGGTGGCTTGCTTGAAAGTAGCTGCTGTAGGTCACTGTCGTACTTTCTGACCTAGCTATCCTCTGCTGCTGTCATGCATTCCCGTGCTGTTGCGAGCGGCATAGGGAGGCCTGAGATTACAAACTAGCCGACTTCCGACAACCAGGTCTAGTGTCCGGTCTGCCAACGGCGCATCAGTCTAACCTAGGGGTGAAGGAAAGCAATAAACGGAAAAGCGTAGTGGTGCATTATAAACCCATGCTGCACAACGGAGGCAATGAAGCCAGCTTCGGGAATTGTTGTGGATGTACAGTGGCAAATCCTGAAGCAGCGCGAGGGCGGTAGATTCAGTGATGCCGCTGCTTCCCTATGGCGTGCCGTAGTCATGTTTTCGTCGGCAGTGAGTCGCTAGGTAAAATCGTCAGAGCCATATAGCACTAAAGGAGTTCGGACCCCTGGCAATAACGATGCTCCTAACCAAACTGTGAAGCTTCCAGACAGAACGAATAGTTTAGCCACTCCCTCTTCTTTAGCCGAACTAGAAGGGTGGATGAAGTGGGCATGCTTGCTACGCTTATCTCCTACTGTATAGATGTTATTGCAGCTTCCGACTTATTGTAAGCCCACTATGAAATCTCTTGAGTTATCTGTTCAGATTCTTCTGGGAACCAGAAGGCTTTTGCAGAATCCGGATTTGAGAGTGTGCCGTAGCTTTTGCTGGTTAAGCTCCCGGTCAAAGAAAAGCGCATTCTTCCCCTTAAATGGTTCATCTTAGGCCACCACAAGAACCCATCATTCCATTGCTGTACTGCCCCTCCTTGGCTTGCTTAAGCATTGTCGTGCATTTGAGTAAAACATGAATACTATGTGGTGCTGGAATGTACACCCATGCGTACCGTTTGCTGTACCGTTCGCCCACTAGGGCCTGGTAGGGGATCATATGCCAATATGCATGGTCTTGCCCACATCGGCTAATGGGACAAGACAGCTGAGAATGCAAGCACAAATAAGCTCCCTGTGTTGCATGCACTAACAATGTATTACATTGTTGAAAACTTACTCTTGCGTTGTCTGCCGCATGCTAAAGCCAAGTAAGAGTTCGTCCGCAAACAGTAGACATCCCTGCACACGTCGGGCATAAAATGCTGCATGTAGTAGATGTGATATGCAGCGAAACGTTATCAAACGCTAAACTTGAGTCCATTGTCTGCTTAGTATTTACACGTTAGTCTACTTAAGTCATTTAAATTATTTTATTGCATTATCGGCTTCGAGGGGACAGTCAGCAGACACTGCAGAACTATATAGGGTACCCCGAACCGGAGCGCTGCAACTGCGTAACGGGGAGGTTACGGTCGAAATTCTACTGCAAGCCATGGAACTAGACTGTAGCCTCAGATGAGTATACAGTAATTAACAGTTAACAGCGTCCACTGAATACGCGTAACACCCTGAAATGAAATTGAAAGTCTCTGACGGTCTTCCACAGGGCGAGCACGGGGTGTAGGCGCCGCAGCCCGCTTCTTGTTTTTGTTGTAACCATAGCGAAGACGTTATGTTGTTTGAGCATATATTGATTCCAATGCAAAACTAAAGGAATCTTCAGTATTGAATTGCGGTTGTGCCGCATTCCCTCCTGGAATCAACTGTTTCTTTGGATCCGGTTTGAAGAGTGGTTCCTCACAGTAAAGTCAGTGTTGGTGACCAGCGACGTAAGCGGGTATTGCAAATCACTACCCCCCGTCTTTAAGAGGGAATAAGCCCTCTGACATTGGATCGCATGCACGGACAGCTAGCATGGGGATGTGCTTTTCCCAGCTTCTTCTCTTGTTTTTGGCCGGGCTCATTGCCACAGTTGAAACAGTAAGAGGCTCGAGTCACGCAAAGGGCCAATTCATTCCCCCTTACCAAAGTGTTGTCAATGCTGGCGGAGTACCTCAAAGGTATGATGGTTCGCAGGGCTTCTTTAGAACTAATCGGCGCAGCACGTCCGTGCTCGCAATGTCCGTCTTTTGGGCAACGACAGTAGCTGTCATTATTCTTATTATGCGTTGCATAAAAGTTAGGAGCTCTAAGAAATCACGAGATGAGGGAGGGCATGTAAAAAGGAGACTCGCAGAAGGCGACAGCGACCCGTGCTCGGTAAGCCTACAGAATGTCTTTGGAAATACGCTGTTACACACGTCAAATGCGAAAGTTATCATCTGCTTTGCTGCAGTTGTTTGACATTTTCTTGACGAATGATGTATGAACTGATACACCACTTAGTTGCAGAAATTCGCGAAGTTATTGTGTCCATGGTGCGCGTTGAAAATTTGAATCCTTTGTTGGAATGCCGAACTATCACGGTACAGTGGCTTCAGACCAAAGCAAAGCGGAACGAGAACCGTAGAATGATGTTACAGTTTTAATAAGGACATGGGGGTTCCGGCAGAAGCGGAGCGCAAACGTGTTGCTCGTAGATGGAAGGGCTGCTAGAATGCCAGGAGCCGCCAACTAGATCCCGTTTTGCTTTCCTAACCGTCCACGCGTTTCTGTTGCTTTGGCGGTAAAGAATATCTGATTCGATCGCTTGTTGTTGCATGTATATCTGTAGTTTACGCGCATGCATCCTCATCTGGGCGGTTATCCACGGTCAGTGGTAGCCTGTAGTCGATGTTTTGTTTTACAGGCTATGAGTAGCCTCGTCTGTTGCGGCCAGTGTGTACTCACAAACAGTTTGAACTGCTTGCGCATTCTGATACAGATGCCAGCATTCAGTCAGCTGCGTATAGGAACGCAGAAGGAGCAATAGAATGAGTTCGCAGTGCATCAGGCGTGACAGTAGGTGTGGCGTTTTACATGATGTGGGTAAGCTGCTCGGCAGCGCCGTCTGATTGCTTCAGTTGCGTTCGCATTTTGAAGCCAACTGAGGTACCTGCCCCGTTGGTATGAACATGTATTTCGGCACAAAAAGCAACAAGGTGCATTAGCCGTTTGTCTATGTAGCTGTAGATGCAAGGATGTAGGGGTGATGCAGACATTGCCTGGGCTGGCCTGCCCCTACGCATCTCTGAAATTTTGGAACAGGGATACGTTTTTAACCAGCTGCGAATTTGATCAGGCATATGTATAGTGAACAACTGGGGACGGACGGAGTGACCTGCATCGCATATTCACAGGAGCCTGCACCGTGTTATCGGTTATATGAGGAAGCGAAACCGTTAGCGCAGGAGGTTTTTTTTTTCTAACGAGTTGCCTCGACGTGGTGTGGGTTAGGAGTACGTGCATTTTACGTCTGCGTTTCCATCATTGTTTTGGGATAGCCATCTTGCGAAGCGAAGGCTGTGCCTAACACCTGACCATAATCGCATGCAATTTATTTGACTAGAGGCCTACACCTTGTTTGTCTCCAACCTTTCCAACTCCTCCTGGTCTTCCAAGAAGATGCGACCAGACAAGTGCCCGTCAGGCAAACAGCTGCACCGTTCTCCAGCTGGCGTTGAGCTCTGGCGGTGCCGGCATATACTAGTTATAGTCAGTGGAATTCGCAGATATCAGCGTACACAGTGCTAACGGACGACTAACTTTCGTGCACATGGTGCGCATCGCGGACCTATGCAGCTTGTACTCGAACGACTCCACTGGAGCGGTGTGGCGAAACCTGTGGCATTCCGGTTGCGAGCTCTTGTCAGGGAAACTGCAAACACTGCTTTTGGCGTGTTCTTGGGTTTGTGCTGTGTCATAGTGTTACAGCAGGAGATGTGCGATTGCAGTACATGGTCTGACAGTCCAAACAGTACTAATGAATTCGCAGTTGTTCAGAGGCGAGTGGGAGTGGCAAGGCGCAGAACGCAATGCGACCAACACGAATTGTGCGCGTCCCCATTGCTCTTGCGTACAAGCATGCGGAGACCAAGTCTATCTAAACTCTGGTGAGATCGTTTGAGCTGTTTTGCGGCAGGAGTATGAGCGACCTGTAAATGCGTTGCTGATGCACACCTGAGCTAGCCATTTCGCAACAGGAGGTTCGCAGAACCTCCTCATAACCACCCGAGGCCAACGCGATGCAGGCCACTCAAGTTGACGCGTGTGACATGGTTTGTTAGGCTTGGATGTCTCCAGCTCCCTATGGTGCCACCCACGAAAACTGATTCGGCAACGACCGCTAGGGGGATCCGGTGCATCGTCTAGCAGTTGGTATCAAGCTCGTTGCTGGCTCGTTAGTTGTGGCTGACGTAGCCGCTGTTGGCCGATATGAGTGCATGCTTACAGCACCTGGGAAGCTAGGAGCACTGAATATGTGAGCATCGTCGGACACTGGCGTTTGGCTGCTCGTGCCTAGGGCTGCGATGTGGCGAATCCCCATCTGTTCCAATGTCGGTTTGCTATTTTGCTCAGGATGTATGCACTTTAGAGCACAATTATCTGCCGGGAGCGGCTTAGGGTACCGCCACGCTCTAAGCTGTTTGGTGGCACGTATTTATTTATATATATGTGTCTGCGGGCCTGTGAGGTTGCACTGTGCGAAGAAGTAGAAGCTCTGCTTACTTTAGTAGGCATGCACTTCCTTCAGTTTCTCATGTGTGTTTGGGGGAGGGCGGGTGGTGGTGGGAGTTGTTGGGTTCGTTTTAATACCTAATATGTTTTCGCGAGACATACGCGTACGTTTCGAACGATATCAATGACATGGTGAGACCGCGAATATTCCGCTCGACAGGTAATAGGAGGGAGCAGCGACGACGCTGTATTTTGTGTCAAAGTGCCGTTCAGTAGAATTGGAGAGAAGTCCGATTATGGATGATGAAGGTTGTTCCATGACAGGCTAGAATACAGGAGGGCAGGAGGCTGCAAGCAGCGCGATAAATGCGAATTTTGCAAATATTCACGGCGTTCACACAAATGTGCACGTAACGCGTAGGTCGATGTGTAGCTACTGCGAAACATTAAGAAAATCGGATCTTGCGGGGCAGGCGAGTGCTTCATTCGGAGTAGATGCAGGCTATGGATGTTTTTTTTTCGTCCCAGTGCAGTACCTCAAGGCGCCCGTTGGTAGCAGCCAGTCATAGAAAGCAGAACCAGCGAGAATCATCACCTTGCCATACACACACCTACACTCTACATGCTCGTCATGCGTCCTGAACTGCATGGGCATATTTTCGATCTGATTGTTGGCTTTCCAACAAGAAGCAGTTCGACGACGACGCCCTACTCAGCGAGGTGCATCATTTTGCATTTAGTTCTAATCTTGGGCTTGATTCACGTGTCGTAATTGGATTCACCTCCACCTGTCAATAGGTGTGGATGCAGCTTTTGAGGGGGTACAAAAGTCCTGAACGGGTGAACTTTGCTATTTCATGCATTGCGTGTGCATGCGGCCACTGCGGTGTCGCGGAACATTTTCCGTTACTAAGACCGCAGGCTGTGTTGCCCAGGACGTAGGCACACAAACAAGTAGCAGAGTTGCTGGGGTGGCAAAGCTTTTATCAGCACAAGCAGTTCACAACGAACATGAATCACACGACGCAGAATAATCCTTTAGGTGTGCCCGTTGGACCTATCGCAGCTTGTATGGGAACAGCCGTTCATGTGCTTGTACATGGATGCAGACTTGTGTAGTTGGCGCTTGAGCAGGAGTAGGAGATTAATTCGCCCACGCACGTCTTAGGTGGATGCTGGGGCGGTGTATTGTGACACGCGTTATTTGTTTGCTATATTGAGTTTGAAAGTACACAGGATTACCGGGGATTACCGGGGGTGGTATATGTGCAGCGTAGCAAGTGACACAGGAAAGAGCAGACTAGGCGGATATTTAAGTCAAAAACATGCATCAGCATTGGCTGGTGTCCCGGGTTTGCTGGAGGACTGGTATTCTGAGGATTGTAGGAATAAAAAACGGCAATCAGTTGCCCACAGATTGGGCGACACGAATTGTGTAAATCTGCACATCGCTTGCGTAAAAGAACGCTGGATTCGTTGGATATATGTAGCTCCTGAGTAGCAACAAAGCAAAAGGGAACTGTAGTGAAGATAGGTGTTTTTGGTGTTACGGGACTAGTTACCTGTCGTAAGATCTAATACGTGCAGTGTCTATGGATGTCTGACTGATGCGCTTTGACGGTAGCCGTGTCCCGACAGGCTTTTCTCCTCACTGACCAATCAGCAGTCAAACATACGGTGATACAGGGCGCCTTGTTTGCGTCCGTTGTAGGTCTTATTCATCGTGAACACTTCAAACTCCCGTTGGTCTTCCAACAAGAAGCAGCTAGTTAAGGACGCCCCGTACTGTCAGGCGCACCCTTTGGCAGGCGAACAATGCTAGAGCTTTGCTCGCCTGCCAATGTTGACGGAGACGCCCTTTTCATACGGAAAGCCTAGCACTACTGATGGGGAGAGCTTTAGAACCTGAATGCATGGGTATACTGGGCTATTGGATTTGCGTGAATACCTTGGCGGATGCTAGTTAGTTCGCGTACTTGGACGGCGCCGTGTAGGGAGGACGTTTTGGGGGTTGCTGTCGCGCGCTGTTTTGTGAAGAAAGTATGGGTGAAATTAGCCACAATTGGCTTGGGGATGCACGCAGTTTTCAATATAGAACACAGCGTAACAAGTGAAAAAAACAAAAGGCCCACCGGTGGATACCAGTGAGCGTTAGCGTGTGTAGTAGCATGCAGGCACTGTCCGTTACCCCTACGCAGAGTCGCTGACCTGCCTTTTGAAGAGTACGGGGTCGTTTTGCAACAACCACGGTTTTCTTTCGTTTGTACTGTGGAAGTTGTTCGGAACGTGAGCGGCGTTTGTGATGCAGAGCTTGGCAGTACTAACTTTATCAGTAAACTGGCAACATGGTATGCCAGCCAAAAGTCCATTGTACGAGAAAACATACAGTAGGTGATAATTTCTCTTAAGCATAGAGTTGCCCTAGGTATAGTACCGATTGTTTCCCTGTGGAGTACAGACAAGCACAGGGCAGGCGGCGGCTAGCAGCTTGACCGACACGAATTTCGTAAATATACGCGGGGCGGGCACAATAGAACGGCTAACATGTATCTCATTGCGCTGCTGTTCGGTGACATAGAAACAGTAGCACCTGCAGCGCAGGCACGTGTTTCTGGATTGGCAAAATTAGGTGTTCTGTTGTTACAGAACACCTAATCTTGTTAATCCAGAAACACCGTGCCTACGTGTTACAACGCTCCTACGCGAACGGGTGATGTATCTTCTGCGTCCCAAAAGCTTCAGGGTCGTCGTTGACCTTTCGTGAGGTGAAGATTCAACAAAGAAACCCCATGCAGTCAGCTGCATGTGCATGCATGAGGCCTAATTCGTCTGCGTGGCTTGTTTACCGTTGTTTAAAAGCGCCCATCCTGATATAATAGTATAACTTGTATGTGACGAATTGCTAAGGCACCTTCCTGCTTGGTCATCATAGGGGTGTGCAGCATGTGGGTGAGAGTACAGGCTCAGCGTGGTGAAGCCGTTTTCAGCCCTTCGATTGGAACTCCTTTTCTACAGAGAGTATGCACGCTCCTATCTGCAGGGCGTGCGCAGATGCCATGTGCATAGGCGCTATAACAGTTTGTAGCAATCCTTCAGCACCCGAAACAAGGTCATGTCCTCGACATTATGGGTACTTCTATCCTCCAGGCTACGTGCTGGTAGTAATTGATATGTACACACATTCCCGCAGATGCGTGGGGCTGCAGTGCAAAAAGACGCAAGGACTATTTCTGTTTAAGTTGTGCTCTTTATCTGTTCCTACTGTGGCAGGTGCCCTGATGCTTGATGCGCGTTTACGAGGTAGTGTCAACCATTGCAGACGTTGCCGCTGAATTTGTTAGCCCCAAAATGTGTGATACGACGAAGCAGGGATTGCGCTCTGTCTTGTGTTTAGAGTTGGGGTACATCCAGGTCAAATGTACTGTTAGTTGCCCTGAGGAAATCGGGCACAGCGATGTGGAGGCCGCTGTTGACGATACAGCCAGCACGATATGTGTAGAGCCCCACGGCATGCAGCGCCTGTCTGTATCACGTTGCGTAGCTATTGGATGGCACGAAATACAGCAGACTTGGCAGCGCAGAGAGCTCCTTTTGGCTAGGCCAGATTAGGTGGGCGGTTTTGCGTTTTGTGCATGTCCAATTTACAAGAGGGTCGTTGATAGGCTTGAAAGCTAACCACCTCGCAACACCATCGCTTACCATCTTTCCACCATCATTATGCAAACATGAAACAGCGCAACATACTAAGCGGGATCGTTGACGTCTCTGCGTTGTCTAAAGCAAAGTTCCGAATTCCACTGGCATCCGGCGCGAGGGCCATGTGGCCGTTGCTACACAGTTCCGCAGCAGGCACTAAGGTTGAGGGTGGGTCACTTGACGTTTTTGATGTAATTTCTGCCTTGCAACAGGGGTAAAAACAGTAAATGACAGATAAAGAGGGGAACGGTATGCTTGAGGCTCGTGAGATTATGCAACGTCTGTGTGGCTACCTTCCCCGGTGTTGTCGCGAGCAGATTCCTTGCGGTGTGGATCCTCGATGCTTCTCCCAGCGAGTATGCGCATCATTCGCTACCAGACCAGACAGCTCAACCAACGGTTCAGCTGCTAGAACAGTTTTGTAACACTAATACAAATGACGCAGATTTCTATTTGGGGCAGTTGTAGAAACGCTTGCATTGCATACAAATTAGGCGTGGATGCATAGATCTGCATATGTTGAATGCACACACGGCAGATGAGAAATAAGTAGAGGTGGGGGTTTGTTGCGTTTTAGCAGTGCATGCATTTGGTTTCTACCAGAAGACTATGCCTTGCTGGGGTACGTATTTGCGTGGCAAAGTCCCGCATATGCGGCAGTAACTTCGCAATGATGTGCGTGGTAGGTGGGGACAGGCACTGCGCGCTGATGACGATGCCGATTGTGTGTGATTGTAGTTGCTTTGCGGAGGAGGGGAACAGTGAAGAGCATGCAAGGGTCGAAAGTATGACCAACAGGACTTGTGTGTAAGGAGCTTGCACAAAAGAACGGGGACACCGTTGCTCACTGTTCACTTACCACGGTACACTTAAGGAAGCGGGATGCGTAGTGTAGCCGATGTTACTTGTTCAGCGAAATACATTGAAGTGTACTGCTTCCAGCATGAATGCACTTCACAAATGTGTATCATAAATGGGTTGCTGATTTCAAGATGAACGGCAGTAGTTGGACAGTGCCACCCGGCGCACTATTTTGCATATCTTCTTCCATTTCGAACCTTGGTGATCCATTCTACTCTTCCATTAAGCAACACTTCCCCAGCACCTCTCATGCACCCATCTGTTTCGTTCTGCAATTGGTACTAAGCCTCAGCTGGGCGGGATCGCTGATGCACTTCTTTCTGACGATAGCAGCATCCGCATAATCGATGTGTATGTATTAGCGTCGCATGCATACGTTGTTTGTGATCTCACGCTTCTACGGGAGCGACGTGACTAGGGCCTGTTTGGTGTTATAATTGAGCGTCCGTTTGAGCAGGAAGTACGTAATTAGATACAAAGACATCCGCAGGGTGAAGGTCCTGCTGCTGCTGCTTTTTATGCCGCTTTTGGTGGCCATGGCTGTCTGTAGCCGGGCATGCGGATGCACCGAATTGCAATGTTAGTAGATGCTTGGGCCTTGCTTGCTTTGGTTTTTGTTGGGGTGTGACAACAAGCGATATGTGCTTGCGGGGCAGAGTTTAAAATTACAGGTGAATTCCGTGCAGTGGTACACACACACACACACACACACACACACACACACACACACACACACACACACACACACACGTGGGGCGACGAAGCAGCGACTACCTGACCAGCATACTTGATCGGGATGATGGCCGGTGATACTAAATGCTTTGCGCGTTTAGTATCACCGGCCATCATCCCGACCAAGTTTGCTGGTATTGGAGGGCGTTAGCATTGTGATCGCGACTCCCCTTTCCGACGGTGTAGCCAACTCCACCTGCATCTGCACCACCCCATCTCGGGTCAACAAAAGAGCGAGGAACGGGTGGATCATAATACAGGCATGGGTTGTACTATGTGATGCCACAGAAGATATCTAGGCTTGAAGTACAGACGGATGTCGCTCGTTTCGCTGGGCAGCTTAACATGTTGCTTGCTCTGGATAAAATGAAGTTTATGCGTGTGTCGGTGTTAACCCTTCGAGAGATCTGTTGCGTGACAAGGTGGGTCTTTGAATCTTTGCAGAAGCATTTGATGCGCACGCAGGGTATGGCAGGTTTGTTCAGGTGCGCGGTATATGGTCTTGGCTTTGTAAATTCCTGATGTCCGTTGATCTTCCAACGAACGGCAATTCAATAGGGGTGCCACATGCACCATGCTACACCGTTGTAAAGTTTTTGGTAGGCTAGGCATTGGATCGCCTTTCCTTCACGCCAAACCACTATGGCTGCCGATGCGCATACACACAATGTTTGCTGGAGAGACAGGGGACCTGCATGCGTGAGCGTCGTAGGGTTATGCATTTTGCGTGAACGTCTGCATACGTGCTGTGAGGTAGCCCTTTTCTTTGACATGGCCGTTCGCAGGAAGTGTGCCACTAAAATGAAAGCTGTCCGCTGGGGTCGGCGATGGGTGCTGCTACAGTACAGGCACTGATAGGGATGAATATGTATGCGCACGCCTGCAGATTTGTGGAGGTACCGTGTAGCCCGAGTTGGTAATTTGTTTCGCTTTAGCCGTGTTTATGCCTGGCATCTGATAAACTGGCCAGTTCTGGTTTGGACAGATTGGCAAACCTTGTTTGCGGTCGGAAGAGGTGCAGTATATTACAAATATATCGCTTGGTCGTGGTTTTGTAACATCAATCGCTATTTTTCAGAGGCCAACGCGTTACATGGCTTCCTTTTCTGAGGTGATATATCTGATTGGTTTTGAAGAACTCCGATTCTACTTGGTCTTTCGAACAGCACTTATTCACCTTGGGCACCATATGCTGTTAGCTGCATCCTTTGTTAGTTTGTACCAAACAATACAGCTGATTACATGCGCACATATTTCACGTCTGGGCCGTGTTCGGGTCGCGTAAAGACAACTTGTCCTCCATAGGGATTAAGCAATCCTTGGCGATGGGGTAGTGGGCCTGCATGCAGTACCGCTGGGTTATGCAATTTCTGTGCTCGCGTCCAAGGGCGCATCGTAGAGTAGGCTTTTGTTTCTGAGTGGTTCCGCACTGTTTTCTGCAGGCCGTATGTGCATTAGCACTTGCAAAACATGCAGAGACGCGTAGCGTGCGGCGGGTAGAGCAGCTTTTAGCGCATGTGGAGAGCTTGAAGCATATTCATGGTCTTGGCGCAATTCTAGGCACGTTTGCGTTCCAGGTTGTCTCATGATAGGCAGCGCTGAATAGGGCTTGTGATCGGCATCTAGTGGGCGAGATGTTTCAGCATGCTATACGCGGTCGAGCGACAGAGTTTGATGTCACAAACTCTAAATTGGTAAGGCAGTAGACATCCAGCACAGCAAGTGGTAGGAGGGCGCCACGACTAGGTGAAGACTTGTGTAGAGCGTATAGCGTGATAGGGGATCTTTCCACTTGTCCATAATGGTAGTTGGAGTGCGGCGGACGCGCATGGTGCAGGAGGGCGACGAACAGAAAAGGCGTAGGCCCGCGTGGCGCTCGCACAAAATACCACAGATCGGGGCGTACGGCAAAAGCGGTTGGGTGCAAGCGCCACATATCTTCTTTATTTTGAATATTTCGAATTTTTTTTGCTCTTTTAATGAGATATGACTAGGAAAGAGCCGCCCTGTGCATGCAGATGCATTGCTTCGGAGTTGTTTTTCGGCCTGTGCTTTGTTCGATAACCGGAAATGGACTCCGCTCCGCCCGGTGATGAGCGTATACACAGTATTTGTCGGAGGGCTCGGTTACACTTATACCTGCGAGCCTCCTAATGTTATGAATTTTCTCGGCATGTGCCTATGGACTCGGAGTGGCGAGTGTTCCTTCCCAACTACGTGCTATTTCTCCCAGGATGTATGCACATGATCACCAATGAACATCCAGACAGGCGAAGTGTCTGCTAAATCGGAGTGTTTCTAAGGTCTGCCTAACAGCCCCAGAAACTCTACACTTTCGGCAGAGTCAAATAGGTGGTTGCGACTGCCTGACTGCATGCATCTCAGTACATGAGAATGTGTAAAGTTGCAGTGTGAAGCTGCGACTTTGTGCTGGGATCTCGCTTCGCTTCAAGCGGGTTATCAACCTTCGGTGCTTCTACACTGAGTTAGGCGTTTACGAGACACAATCTGACGGTACAGTCGACTGCAGCGAACAGCTTTTATACACAACACAATGCTGTGTAGGAGGAAAGAGCCACCACTCGTCCTTCAGTAGGAATTTGCTCAGTACTGGTGGAGACCTCGGGGATGTGCATGTACGTGTATTGAGGAAATATGTGTCTTGTGTGTCCATTTGCACGCTCCCAGCATTGCTAAGGCTCTAGTGGGGCGGTCGTTGCACGCTGGTTTGACCAGAGAGTATGAACCTAATGTGCCGTCGGAGCTGCGCAGGGGCGAGGCGCACAATAGTCATACTGGATTGTGGAGCACCGTCTGCTGATTCGAACTCACTGTTTTTGGGCACAGTCGTCGTTGCGCTTACTTTTCAGGCAGCGTGATGGTAAGCCGGGAAGTCTGTTCTAAGAGTTGTGGTGCTGGAGTGTGAGGGGAAGCAGGAAAGCGTTGTTGCTTTCGCAGTACTAGACTTTTGTTCCTGCTCGGGCTAGGTGTCTCGGCACTACAAGTCGAGTTTGCCAGACATAATTTGAAATTGCAAAGATGTCGGTGAATTGATAAAGTAATGTATGTGCATTCGTGGTAGGAAAAACAGCGATTACGCGGTATTTTGTGCCATACCTATAGTTGCCGTGAAGGCCAGTCCGGTTATGTATGACAGCCGCCCTAAGAAGGAAGGGAAGAGCAAAGTTCAAGCCGGGGCCCACAGCGCAACCATCACAGTGTCACATGGCACTAACACAACAAGAACGCGAAACCAGTTGATTATTGTGGAGAGATTGAATAGATGCACAAGGGGAGGATAGAGTACGTAAGATATTCCTGCTTTGACGAGAGTACTTAAGCTGCCCAGTAGTCGGAATAGTGCAGTTTATGAATGCGTCGCTATTAGTCCTTCGAGCTAGCCCTCTTTTCACAGGGGTCGTAGCATGTCTGCTCAAGTACTACATACAAGCTTGGTCCAAAACACCTAAGGAGCCAGCAGTATTGTGCTTTGAAATAAATTTCATCGCCGCCGGTTTTCCAGACGAGATCCATTCCAGTCGGGCAATCAGACCGTCTATATTTGGCTTGCTTTTCCTGACGCGTGTAAGCTTTGCGTGCCTGCATACGGTTAAACAGTCTTTGGTGGAGTGCTGGTCGATCCGCCAAAGAATGTTTAACCTCATGGGTGCGTCCATGCCTGAGCATCGTGAGGTTAGTGTGCGTACACAGACGCAGTGTTTTAAAGCTTCCTCTGGAATTACGTGCATGTGCCATCTTGCACAGCAAGTATGCGCATGCGTAGCCTGCAAGTAGTTTCATATACGAGAGATTAGGTGGCTAGAATAGTTCGGATTGAAACTCAATGTATGCAAGAGCAGTCCTTTCGCGGACGCTGTTATATTGACTCTTACGCTTCAGCTCGTAAGAGCGCAGACACGGATGCGTACGCACATCCGTGGGGTTGCGTGAATTTGCAGTGTGAAAAGACGAAGGAGCTTCTCTTGTTGTAATCGAGGTTCGCTTGGGTTTGTTATTTGTGGAGTTGTTCCCATACGCAACATGCCCTTGCATGTATCTGACAATATGAAAAACTCCATCCACAGCGCAGCATGCAGTAAGAGGAAGCAACGCCGACGTGCTTATCTGCATTACACATATAGTCGGCTTGGCCATTATTCAAGTTGTATATGATAGTGGTTGTCATTCGAAGGGCAGGAGAAGCGAATGCCACGCCGGGGCCAGCAGGGCGGCCAGACCGAATTTTCTAAACAGGCGCTGGACTTGCACAAGAGTGCATCTTCATTGAACCACTAAATATAAACCAAAATAATTAGGGATTCCGAGCGTGAGGTGATGTCCATAGATTCGCGAGACTTAGTGACCTGCTGTGTGTTTGGACACGTTTGGACACCGTGCAAGTTATGAATGCCTCACTTACTTTCGCTTAAGCTAGGTATCCCAAGGGAAACCTACTACAGAGCTACGGTGCAGGAAACGTGGAAGCATGCCCGGAAACTGCGCTCAGGTGCTACATATCGATTGATCCTTTTACAAGAAGCAAGTTGAGAAGACGCCCCACACAGTTGGCTGCACTGTTTTGAGGTGGTGTAAGGACTGCGATTTGCTTGCTAGCCTTCGTTAAAGTCCATTCCCAATGCTGCTAGGGGAATAGGCAATATTTGGCTGAGGGAGAGGGGATCTGTATGTGTGCGCATCATTGGGCTAGTCTGCTGGTTTGCCATCGCCTACGGGTGTGATGTGGCGATTCTTTTTGTGGCGTTGCAAGCAAGCGCTGGTCTGGCCAGGAAGTATGGAGATAATTTGCCGGCGGACCTACGGCGATGCGAATCTTCTAGAAGTTCTAACACTTTGTACAGCATCTGAGGCAGGCGAAGCAAATTGGCCTTCTTACGCAGTTATGAGGGCTGCTGGTTACACAGTTTGTGGAATTATCGACGCTGGTGGTAAAATTTGCTAACGTATTCTGCTGTCCAACATGTAGTTGAAGGACGCACCTTTTACGCGGTGGTAGTACTAGTGACGGCTGCTATTTGCTCTGGGAAGGAGGGGAACAGCGAAGGCCAGGTCAAGCTCGCCGGCCTCGGCCACTACGAGCTGTTTAAGTCCACAGTGTGCATGCGCACAAGAACGCTAAATTTGCATCTCATTGTGTAGTAACACGAAAGAAGTGGAACTAGTTATTCAGGTGGGTGTTGCCGGCGTGCCGAGATTAGTCAAGCTATGTTACGTTCGGGGTACAATGTAAAACTGTGTTGGTAATGGCATTTAGATAGAGTCATCTCGCGACAGACTGTTCGTAGCACCCGTCCACCAGCACAACGGGCTAGCATGGTATAGCCATCTTAGTTCACGTGCGTAATGTATTTGCTATGCGAGCGAATTCCAATTATCGTTTATCTTAGAGCAAAACACGGTGGAACATGGACGTTCCATGACGCCGCGTGCACCATTCGCCGTTGTACTTGGATCTAGCCCGTTATTCCCTGCTGAACGCATCTCCCTCTGCCAGTAGACGTATGAGCAACACGTGATGGAGGCGTGTGGCGGTGGCATGTGCCGAGCGAATATTGCTAGGCGGGCTGCTTGTATGATCCCTTCGGAGTTGTATATCGCGTGTCTGTCTGCCTTTGGAATCGCTATGTTCCAGACGTACTCCTGTTGTGGTGCACTTGCACTCTGTTTTGGCCAGATAGTATGCACATAATTAGCTAGAAACATTTCAGAGTGTCGACATGCTCAGCAGCTAGAACCATGTACAGTCCATCTGAAAGACCCGAAGCCAAACCATTTTGTGAGGACGGTTATGGGTAATTTTACGTTTCAGCTCGTATGCAAACATGCATTTATGCGTATGGATACACTTGCCATGCATTCGTTTTGACTTTCATCATAGCTGGGTGTTTTCGCAGGCGATGCGTATTTGCCACACAAAATATTCCATAACACGCGATGTCAGTGAATTGGGAAGCCGGCATTGCTGCAGAGCAACACGTTGTTGGATAGAGCAACAACTCCGCGTTTAATTATTGATGACCTCCGAGTATCATTGGCGACTTCCCGGGGTATGCATGCTGATAATTGTTCTGCGAATGCGCAGTGCGGGCCGCGAACGACAGCTCGACCAACACGCGTCCACCAAAGAAACAGAGCACTGTCATTGGACGACGCGACCCCAGTGCCCATTGTACAGTTATTGAGTTGTCTTAGAGAATTCAAGACTCGTATATAATGCGTTTTCCAAGACGTGCGAGATTTGGTGACCCGTTTTGTGTTTGGATACCGTGCAAGGTATGAATGCCTCACTTACTTTCGTTTAAGCTAGGTATCCCAAGGGAAACCTATTACAGAGCTACGGTATAACAGGTGCAGGAAACGTGGAAGCATGCCCGGAGGCTGCGCTCAGGTGCTACATATCGATTGATTTTTTTACAAGATGCGAGTTGAGAAGACACCCCACACAGTTGGCTGCACTGTTTTGAGGTGGTGTAAGGACTGCGATTTGCTTGCTAGCCTTCGTTAAAGTCCATTCCCAATGCTGCTAGGGGAATAGGCAATATTTGGCTGAGGGAGAGGGGATCTGTATGTGTGCGCATCATTGGGCTAGTCTGCTGGTTTGCCATCGCCTACGGGTGTGATGTGGCGATTCTTTTTGTGGCGTTGCAAGCAAGCGCTGGTCTGGCCAGGAAGTATGGACATAATTGTGCAACAAAAGATGCGGAAATGCCAAGCATTTTGTAGTTTCGGCAGTCGGTAGCAAAGATGGAGGGCATGACGCGAATTCATTTGCTGCTAACGGATTTGGTATCAGTTTGTATGCGAGCAGCAAGGGAAGCGCATTTAGATGCATGCCGATGTGCGGTATTGCATTGTAACGTAGGATCAATTTTTGGTTAAACCATGCTCTTGCCTGAATTATGTGCTCTTGCGAGACAGAGTCTGCCATTCCTAAATATGGCCATGAACTGAAGCATGAGTAAGTCTGCAGTACACTACACGCAGGAAGAAGAAGCAACAACGCTGTGATTAGTTTGAAACATTTGACATTATCGATAGCTATCGCAACAATATATGATGGTGGCCAGACCACTGATAACGGAATCACAAAGAACGGAAAGCTTCCACAGGCGCCACCGGCACCTGGTGTGAAGATCTGCAAACTGTTTTCCCGTAGCTCAACGCGTACCTATTGTGTTGCCTAATTGCTTCCCAATAAGCTGGAGGATTTGCGGCAGTGCGGAGTGAAGGCAGGTTGCTATAGTTTTTCAATATTAGTTAAGCCGTTTTGTGTTGGGAGTAACTGGAGCACATGGATGAAATTAGGCATTTTGGCTCGATCTTGGCACATTTTCACGGATTTCCGAAATTGTCCACAAAGACAATCAGGAAGCAATCTCTCAATGAGCACGCAGCGTATATGTTTTAGTTTTCTCGAAAATTTCCAATTTGGTCTCGTTCGAAGGTCAGCAAGAGGCAATTTGACAGGAACACCCGATACAGCCTGCTGTATCGTTTTGCTTGTGATTGACTTGCTCGCTGGTACTGAAATCCGTCCGTCTGCCAATCGGACTATATATGCAATATTTGGCGAAGATTTAGGGAGATTGCGTGCATGAGCATCGTGCTGGTATGGGGATTGTGCACAAACGTCTACGGGCGCGATGTGACAAAGCCTCTTCCGGCAAAAGTGTCCCGCTCAATGCTTTCCAGGAAGTATGCACTCGCTCCTACTACTAAGTACCAGCGTCATCTGCTTGGAACGGTCAAGGGAATCGCTGCAGTCAAGGCTGCCTGGGAGCCGACGTTGATGCATATGTGTAGACGTGCATACATATGGTATGTTGGTTCAACCACGGTTGACATGCTCATCTAGATGGACGACATGTCGCGAGTTGCGCTACTGAGACAGTCGGGTACTACAAACGATATGAGAGACCTGGTGAGACAGTGAATCTGCAGCCCATTGCTTGACATGAGGAAGTAACGATTAGTAATCTTTGCGTCAAACACTAGGCAGGAATAGAGATCAGTCCGGTTAAATATCGCAGTAGCCGTTATTCGCGATACGGAGATAGCGAATGGCAAGCCAGGGCAGACAGCTCGACCAAAGCGAATTGGGAGAGTCCGCATGGAGCTTGCGCAACAGTATGCAGAAGACAGATTAATGTGCCATTGTTGGGCAACTCCAAAGGAGGCATCTTAGTGCTGATGTGTGCTTCTGGCCTGGCATGATTAGTTCATCTGCCGTGTGCTGGAACTATATGCAACCTACGACTGCGTGTTTCATTTCCGTTCGACGTCAGAGCTCTGCAAAAAGCAGGGAAGGTGGGAGTACGCGAAACAGGCCGGCGATCTGTACGAAGGTTAGGTATCATTTACGCTTCGAAAATGTTCGAATACTGTCAGGTTTCCCAAAAGGAACAATTGGACAACAGAGCCTTCATGCAGACAGCTGCACCGTTTCGCATCTGCTGTAGGGCTTGAACTTAGTTCGCTTGCGGTGGTTAAAATTCGGTATGTTTGCCGACCTAGCGAGGTTGGGAACTTTGCAAAGGTGAGCTTCCTGTGGATGTGCATGTTGTGTGCACGCGTATGTGGCTAAACCGTTCTTGGCATCCGGACCGCATGCTGTTCTTGGCCAGGAAGTATGCACGCACGTGTGGAGTTGCAAAGCGTTTTAACAGCACTTAGAGTTTGTACCAGGCCTGAAACACCCGAAGCAATTTCGTTCCTTTGCCGTGGTTATGGATGCTTGCACGTCTCAGGTTGTGCATTGGCAGTCATTGATGCATATGTGTGTGCTTGCGTAATGATGGAGTTGCACTGTGAATATCCCTGTGTGTTTCAGTCTGGGCCGTGGCTGGTATCTACTATGGCGGAGTGCCTCTCTAGGTAACAGGAGTCTGCGAAGGAGAGTCAGGCATTATACTTGTTTCGACTGAACTGGCTAGGCAACGTATTTGCGACGCAGTGCACGCTAGTGGGATCCAATAACCACTCAGAGATTCACATTGAACGTTCATTACGCTTGCTGAGTAGCCCGGTTATGTTCATGTTTAATGGTAGGTTGCGCGCCGGTGATTAGAGTAGGGAAGGGCAGGAAACGGGCAACAGTGCAACCAACGCCGCGTGTGGTGGCGACCCGCAGACCACTTGCGCAAAGACAAAGAGGACTCTGTAGCTTAATATGCAGCGTCTGGGTAACGGAAGGGGGCATGCGCCGCCAATGTTCCTCCCGGCTAGTCAAACCAGCGAAAGACGGTTCCCAGCAGCTGCCTTCAAAAATAAACAGGGGCAAACACGATACATCTCACGTTGGTTGACACGCGTGAAATACCGTTTCCACCCCAACATTCGCCGACGTTCCCGATTCTTTGGCAAGGCGTAATTCACGAAGGACGCCCCATGCATCCAGCTGTACTTATTTGGGGGTTTGGTGCTATTACGGTTGCACGCGGTTACCATTGCTTGCGCGCGTAGCAATTCACTTCATCTGCTAACCTTTGAAAGATCCATAGATAACCTGCTAATGGGAGATTCGCGCCGGTGTGCAACTTGCGTTTGCCTCCCTGCAGGCTTGGCGTGGAGGGGGCTTCCATGCGTTGTAATCGTGCGCTGGTGTGGCAAGACGGTGCGAACATATTGCCTTCCAGAGAGCTGCGCGTATGCGGAGCGTTGACAAGCGAGGACAGTTTATTGCATGACTGAGGCACCGGAAGAACACTCATGTGTTTCGCCCAGTCAGTCATGTGCTTAAGGGTCAGAGAATCCGATTGTAGGCATGGATGCGTATGCCAGAGCAAAAAAATAAATGGACGTCAAATGCGGACAAAGGCAGGACATCGGTTTGGATCAACCGCTTACTCCAGTTGGATTTTAGCTGTCCACGTCGTCTCGCAAGTCGTTGTTTTGCGGTTGGGCTTGCGATGGTTGGCTCCCCAGCGCGAAGGCAGTTCCGCATGGACGGTCACTGCTTCCCGGTTCACCGCTGTACAGTTGGCATCGGACTTGAGGTCAGTTCGCTTGTTTTGATTGTAATCATGGCTTTCTGCCTACAGACAGATAGACAGTGTTATCTGATCTACGACTTTTCTTGCATGCGTGACAGTCGAGGAGCTCTGTACTCTATGGGTGAGCTTGCCTACTGGTGAGGGGACGCGGCGCATCTTCTATTGTTGCGTTGCCCTGCTTTTTCTAGGAAGTATGCTCATAATAAGCGACATGGGTTGCCGATATGCAAAACGTTTAGCGGGTGGAATATTTCGTAGAGAGCATTAATCACCCGAAGAAGACTCACTGCCTTTGCACAGGCATTGTGTGCGTAACGTCAGCATTTCAGGCCATTGAAGTTATGCGGGTTTGCAGCTTAAGGACCACTTGGGTCATTTTGCTCTAGCCATGCATTTTTCTGGATTCACTGGGATCGTGCGTTCCTATAGGCAACCCGCGTTTGCGCCGCCTAGCCGGACCTGACGAAAGGTCGCGGTGATTTCGTGGGACAGCGCCGTGCGTGGGAACAGGCGGCACCGGCGGTGATTGGCATTAAAAGCTCACTAGGATTGTCAGTCAGCCCAATTGTGTATGATGTAGTTGTTGGGAGTGGGACGCGATAGCGATGGGCGGCTAGAGGTCAACAGGTTGGCTAATGCAGTTTGTTGAGATCCGCGTATATCCCCCCCAAAGAACGAAAACGTCGTAGTGCAGGCGAGTGTTTCTGGTTTGCGATATTAGGCAGAAATCATTGTGTCAGGAGGTGGTGCATTATTCGAATGCATCGCTGGTAGACTGGGGAGCTGTTAGTGTCGTGAGAGAGTGCCCGTAGTACTTCTGCATAATCAGAGTAGAACGCGGTTAATTCTTGCAATGTGCGTGATACAACTCTGCGTCGTTGGAATGTTCGATTATCGTTTGGCTTTAGCCAAGACTCATCCAACGGCACCATCTGGCAGTCTTAGTCTGATGTTTTATCCATGCATCCTCAATAAAATCCGCTTGGGATGCTGATAGGAATATATGCAGTATTTGCAGAAGAGGTCGGAGAATTGTGCGTATAAGCATCGAACTGGCATGTGGCTTGGGTCTGCTCGACTACAGGCGCAGTCCGACGAAATACTTCTTGGCGCTGCTATCGCCCTCCGTTTTTCCTAGCGAGTATGGTCAAGATTACCTGCGAGACGAGAAGCATTCACCAGCGAGGGCAGTTTTCAGCAAGCCTGAAGCAGCCCAGACAAACTCATTTTCCAAGGGGACTTGCCGACAGCTTCTGGCTTTCTGAGGGTGAGAATATATGTATATATATGATTCCAGGCATACTCCGGAAGTTGCAGCTTGGAAAGAAGTGGGTAATCGCCTTGCGTGAAGCGTGACCTCTTTTGGCGGCTGCTAGAGTGGGGCTGTTCGGGAGTGCACTGGCCTCATAAGCAACAGAGTGTGACTTTACGCACGATGCCATTGATGTGTTGTGGCAAAACATTTGTAGCGCAATACATCCTTTTGTCTACGGACTCAGACACTACGCGGTTTGGTAAGAATTGCAGTCTGTATACGATGGGGGTCGTTCTGCGCAGGACGGTAGTATTGACGGGCGGCCCACCTCTGTCTTGACCCCCAACACACATTTGGTGTCCGTGCTTGGCATTTGCACAAAGGGACGGGGGAAGTGGAGTTTTTGTTCTAACTATGCTGAAACAAGAGTCAGCCAACCTCGTAGTCCAGGGGGTGGCTTTACTCCTTCTTGGCGAGATTAGCTGAACTGCTTTGTGTTCAGAGGAAGTGCAACATATGAATTCTTCACTAACACTCTGTCAAGCTAACTGTGTCGAGACGGGGTGTTCGCTGCCTTCTGCATAATCATCAGAGGTGAACGTGGTGCCGAGCACCTTGCGTACGTGTTAAAACTTCTGTGGTTTAGACTTTTGTGCCGATTTTTGTTGCTCCCGTAACAGGCGGCGATTCGATATGGACGCAGCAACTGCAGGGCCGTACAAGTGGCACTGCGCTTACCCGGAAGCTCCAGTCAAAATTAGCTCCCTTTGGGGGCGCCGTGCGCGGAATTTGGAAGCGAGCTACTGGATATGGATAATTGCACAACGCAGGGATTTTTAGTTTTGAGAAGCAAGCTACCTCGGGTGCGATGCTGCGAAAATTTCTCCAACGTTGCGATCGATAGCTTTTTTGACCAGAAAGTATGTAGTTAGAGGACACGTCATCTGCTCTGCGCTACTTTGGGTGGCATTACGTCCCAGGCTGCCTGCCTGTATGATCAGAAAAAATGGCTTTCGTTGTGCCATGGTTGATCTCTTTCCTGGCATCTATTCGTTGCTGCCATATTCTTTTGAGACACAACACCTGGTATTACAAGTGACGATGTCAGCTAGGGACTGAACCAAAACCCTCCTTTACGGCTTGATTGCGTGCTGGTTTTTCAAGAATGTATGCTCGGCAAGCTTAACTTTGTGAGTGCTGTTACGCTTCCGGCTGTTTTGTGGCAGGCATCCATGTGCACGAGCATTCGTGCATACTCGAATAGTCGCTGTGCGAAGAGTATTTTGAGTTTGCCTAGTCTTGGCTAGTCCCTTCACAGGGTCTTACTGGATCGAGACATATTATGGGCACTGGGCAAGATCATATGGCGTGACAGTGTCCGGCGTCACTAGGACAGCTATTTTGTCAGAAAGCGCACCTGCAAAACAGTACCGAAGGGCAACAACAGTGGATACTGGTGAATGTGTGACATATGGCTAACAGGTTTGGCGATATGACCCATGATGCATGGTGGTACCCGGCTAGCGAATCCGGGGAAGAGCGAAGGCCTGGTTGCATTCAATGCCGCGACGAACTAGTGTTTGAAGTCCGCATGGCACAGTTGCATGAATAGGGACAGAAACAGTAGCGTAGTTTGTAGCTATTTGACAGCATAAAAGGCAACGGAAGATTTACTACAGACAGATTTTTCTGGTAAGTGTAGGTGCGGTGTCTTGCTTTCGGAGTAGGTACAACAAATGAGCGCGACGCTGATAGCCTCTGGATCTAGTTATCTCTGGTCAGACAATTCGTAGCTACTTTCGATCAACAACGAGCTTTGTTACGGCGGCACTTTGCTAATGAGCACTACCCTTCTTGATAATTTTCCAAGATTCGGTTAACGCTGGTCCTCCAACAAGAAGCAATTCAGCAGTCAACCTGTTTCGCACCTGTTACTAGAGTTGACCTTAATTCAACATTCGTGCCGATATGGGTATAGGCAGTATTCCTTTGAGAGCAGACGGGCCTGCATTTGTTACCATGCCTGCATGCGTTAACATGCCTGCATGCGTTAACATGCCTGCATGCGTTAACATGCCTGCATGCGTTAACATGCCTGCGTGCTCATGTGGGATTATGCAGTTCGTATGCGAGAGGCTTTGAATGTCGCGTAGCCTTCAATCCCGTTGCGATTTAGCGCTGTTTTTGCCAGCGAGTATGCGAATAATTAGCTACCAGGTTAGTGCGAAGTAGCAGGAAATATTTAAACGAGTTTCCAGCCAGTCTGAAACACCGGGAGCATCCCGTAAAATTGCCTGGGGGGGCATACATCGGTGCCCTTACACTTCCAGTTGCATGCTGGTTGGGATGAATCTCTACACAGGCGGGATTAGGGTTTAGGGTTTAGCGAAAAGGTACAATTTATAAGTCAGACTCTGATATTCTGATGAGTTGGCCACCTCACGTCAGGCTGTTTGTGGCAGCTTCACATAGCTGCCAGAGACGAGCTTGATCCAGCCCATCTGCGTTGAAACCCCATATTTTTTCATGTCCTCGAAAGTCTCCGATAAGCATTGGTATCTCCACAAGATACGATTTTGCGAAGACGTTCCAGGCATCCAGTCACATTGCTTTGCTGCCTCCAGTAGGCGTCTGCGGTCAGGAGTACCGTGTGTAACAGGCGGAGATCCACTGCATGTGCATGAAGTAGTGCGGCATGTGTGCGCTCTGCGGCGAGCGCGATGTAATGATGTCTTCTCTGGCATTGCGATGGCACGCTGTTCTTGCCAGGAAGTATGCACATGCACAGAATTAGCTGAGCAAGCTACGAAAGGTGCGAAATGGTTTGCAGCGTGAACAAGTTGGGAGACGTCCGAAGCAGTCAAAGGGGATTCAGATTATCGCCACTCTTGTGGGGAATGCTCCGATTCAGGCTGTCCGATGGTGGGCATGAGACACGCTAGAGCAGGCTTTTTAGAAGTGGCGGTGTGAAGAGAACTGGAATCGCGTTTCCCTTAAATTGTTTTCGTCTTGTCTATAAACTGAGGATGGGTGGTTCCAGCTATGAAATGCGTTGTGCCACACACAGCATGGCATGACAAGTGACGTCAGTGAATAGCTGGGGCAATATATATGCACTGTATTGTGTGGTAGGATACAGCATAGACTGCGGGGTTATTTGAGGAGAATGCTTCGCAGTATGGGCAGTATTCTCTCTTACAGGCGACGACAGCTGTTCTGTAGAGGGCGGTATTAGGGAAGGAGAGCCACGACGAGGCCGTCCCCAGCACAGCTCGGGTAGATATGCATAGCTCGTGAACAAAAGATCCCAGAATCCGTAGCTCATCCTGGAGTGATGAGATTAAACACAGGTGGAACGTCGACTGCAGCCGGGTGGCTTTGAGTTTGCGAGTGTACTTAGCCTGTTATGCATTTGGTGCCGGTGCACGTTGCGAATGTGTCACAGATATCCTGTCGAGCTAGCCACCTCGCGGCAGGGACTTACTAGAAGCTTTCCATGAACACTAAAAGCGAACATGATGCAGCACACCTTAGGTTATGCGCTTGATACATCTTCACAAAAACATATTCGATTTTCATCGCTTTTCCAGCGAGGGTCACTTGATCAACAATGCCCTAAGCGGTTTGTTGCATCGTTGTGCAGTCCGGTTAAGCTGTGAAACTGGTTCGGTGTCCTTTTTTGCTTGGCAGTGGCCTTTCTCGCTCTCTACGCGCGTTTCGGTTCCTCAGAAAGTGTGCAAAAATTAGATTTCATCGCTGCTGGCATTAAGCGGGTTCAGCAACACAAATGTTGTGTACGAAGTCTGATGCATGCATGGCAAATTCATCTTCTTGGCGCATTTATAGGAACGTCCCCGTTCGAAGTAGTCTGGTATGGGCGAACGCGCGAATATACGCAGAGGTGTGCAGTTATAGAGTAAGGAAGCGTAGACAGCATACAGCATTGGGAAGCTATTTGGCCACGCACACGAACGCCAAGCACGCACTTTAGCCTGCGGTTTTGGCCTTGCTAGATTATACATATCTTTTTGTTGGCCGAGTAGGTGCAATTTGCAGTGTATCGTCGACATATTTTGACGACATGCGTCTGGCAGCTGGGTCCTTGTGGCGCCTTGCCATCCGAATATAATTCGAGAGCGGTAATATACTGGATTTTTGGCAGTATGCATCCTGCAGCTTTTTCATTGTTCTCGATTCACGTTGGTGGTGCGAGGAGACACGGATCCAGTAGCATCCCTCAGATAGCCAGGTGCATTAGTTTACAGGTGATTCAACACTTGGACTCTGCTGGCGTGCCCTGGTTGCCACACTACCTTCCGCCCTACATGGGTACACGCAGTATTTGACGGATATCAATTGTAAAGTACATATATGAGCACTGACGGAATGCTTCTATGCACACAGCTACGTGCAATTTGTTTCAATGCATCTCTCGCGAGTGGATCTCGCGCTGTTTTGACCAGGATGTATGCATGCAACTAGTCACCTAGTAACGAAGGCACGGTGCAGTTAGCAGCTTCAAATGTTTGTGGCAGCTCTGATGCTGACACCGTTATGGACCATGTACAATATCAGCTTGTAGGCGATGAGGCATGCATGAGCATGTGATTTGATGCCTACCTGCCGAGTTGCAGCGTGACGGCAAGCAGCAGTTCGTTTTGGTAAAAGCATGCTCCTCGATGATCTTATTGCGGCGTTTACTGCATGCACACTCGATATGCGTGGCAGATTCTTACGTTACAAACCAAATCAATAATTCAGGAAGAAAATGAGCAGCTCTACAGGTGATAGCATGAATCAACGTACATGGGTCGACTTGTGTCAAACGTTTTGTAGGAGTGCTAGTGACCCAGTGGTGTCTTGTAGCAGCTGCTTTGCATCGGGTGGGAATAGGCAAGTTCAGGCAGCAGGCAGTGGCGCGGCCAAAACGATTTCTGCGGGTCCGCAGGGCGCCTGCACACAAACAGAGAGGAACGCGTGATGTATCTTGGCGACGAGCTTAGTTAAGGTTTTGTGTGAACAGGTCCAGTACATGTGTGCGCCACTGCGTCCGGGCTCTGTGTCTCACAGGTAATGTTAAGAGGACTGCTGCAGGCAACCATTACGCTAAAGGCAAATGGAAAGCAGGCCGGCGGTCTTCAAGCATGCGATGGCTGTTGAACACCTTGACCATTTTTCTGTTTACCTTGTTTTTCCTAAAGGGAATAACTAAAGGAGGACTCTTAACGCACCCAAATATATCCTTCTGCAGTTGGCACTAAGCTTATTCTTTGCGTGCATGCCCCCACTGAAATCTTCGCAGAATGCGGACAGACATCTGCGTAGTATTTGAGGGAAAGTTAAGGGTTTTGCAGGTGAAGTATTGTGGGTTTATGCAGCCTGTGCATGCGCGCCTTACAGACGACACAAGCTATGTTCATTCAGCCGATATGGCCGCGCGCTGTTTTGCACAGGAAGTATGCGTAGAACCAACCGGATGAGAAAATGCAAATCACGTAGCAGTTCAAAGAATTTATAGCTCCCCTGAAGGATCCGAAACAAATGTATCTTCTTTCCGGAGCCTCTGAGTGCTGTAGCATGCCAGGCTCTTGGAGGTAGGCATTGAAGTACGCGTGAATGCATGCAGAATCGATATTCATTCCTTGTCATGTAGTTAGGGTAACACAAAAGAGGCAGAACTCGCAGTGCAGGCGGATGCTTCAGCATTGGAGATATATGCTCTGTTGTTTTGTGCTACTTTGTGACGGTGTCACCGATATTCTTTTCGAGGTAGCCATCTCCAGATGGGGTATTCCTGGCGCCCCTCCATAATCAGAGACACAGTGGTACAGCCTCCCCTGCGTGGTCAATGCACGTGTTGGGTTTTGGAAAGTTTCGATTCTCGTTGGCCTTTCAACGGGTCGCGTTTGGGCAACGGTGCATCATGCAGCCTGGGGCAGCCCCCCACAGCTGATAGTGTGTCTTACTTGCTTAGGTGAACTCATCTGCGTCTGCACACAGTAGTATACGCTGTAATTGCTGGAGGGGCGGGGGCCTGGAAGTGGAACATGTGGGTATGTGGTGTGTGTGTGTGTGTGTGTTCACATCTATGGGACCGGTTTGGCAATGGCTTCACTAGCGGAGAGATGTCCTGATGTTTTTGTCAGGAAGTGTGCCAATATGTAGCTTCCGCGGTTACAGATATGCGAAGCTTTCAGCGTTTCAAACAGTGTAGGGCAAATGCCAGCTGCCTGGGACAAGCCCAGCTGCTTGTCCTGGTCTTGCGTGCTGTGACGCTTCAGCTAGTATGCGACCATAAATGGATACGTCTGCCCATTAGTGAACACTTACCGTTCCGGGATTCCTGGAGAACACCTTGAATATTTTTGATTCGCCTGGATTTTCCAACAGCAGTGGCGAGGAAAAGATTCCCTGTGCAGTCAGCTGCATTCTGCCCGGTTGATGTAAACGGTGGCGCTCTTTTCCCTGGGTCTATTTAAGCCCGATCTGTACGCCGAAGCGCTATACCAGCTCAAACCTACTGGGCATGATGTGTGAGCATAGTGTGCCGTTTTCATTTGCCTGTCTACTAGGGCAGTGTGGCGTCGTGAGGTGAAGTGATCGCGACCCTGTTTGCCCAGAGAGTATGTAATCAGATCCAACGACATATGAAGGGCGTGTTTAAGTGCACTGTTGGCTTCCAAAATGCCTACTAGCAAGTTTGGATGTCTACCTCCATTTTTGCAAGTGAACTTAGTTGCTGTGTGGGAGGTGCTGCACTTTCCGCCTTCGTCTGGTGTATATTCTTAAGCATTGTTTTCTTTGGATATATGCATATGCGAAACAGAATCCGGTATTGGATGCGTAGCATTTTAGACGTAGTAGGCTGCTGATTCTTATCAGTTGCGCCTGACGAATGTTTCGATCATTTTCAGTGGACCAGTGTACCGCAAATCAAATCTCCAGAACGTTACACCATGGCCGACAGTGGCAAATGCGTCTGAGGCCACAGTACGCACGCACATGATGCTTGCTAAAAATCTTGACCTTGTGGGATTCTCTCTGAACCTCCATCAGGACGAGATTCAACACTGGTGCAGCCAGCTGCATCGTCGTGCACTTGCTATTAAGCTTTCAACTGGCTCCGGGATATCTTATACACTCAGTGGTATCATCCACGTCTGCTGACAGGATAATAAACAGTAGCTGTTTGAGAGCTGAAGGGTCTGCGTATGTGAGCCTCGTATGGCAATATAGTGTGTGGTGCTGGCTCTACTCGTACGGATTGACCGTTGCGTGTCTAATGCAGTGTCACATACTGCGGCTCCCAGAAAGTACGTACTTAGAGACAGAGTACTCTGCTTGGCGCGGTTCGGGTTGGTGTGTTACGTTAAATGATGTTTGGTAGTACGCTGAATGCGTATACATGTATGCAGGTGCGTGGAGTTGCAATGTGAGGCGAAATGGGAGTTCGCTTTGGTATGGTCTTGGATTGCTTTGATTGCTACTGCGGTGGCCTGTTGTGACATACCTTATGCGTTTGCAAAACACATAATGACACTACAGACGACCTCTGAGGATACGTAATGCAGTCCATCTGGAGCGCAATAAGTGACAGCAGGAGACGGCGAATTGCGGTTGTGTGGGCAGAGCGTGTAGTATGGTTGC
>NW_013566408.1:0-1602 GCF_000499605.1 Eimeria maxima | reverse complement strand
CGCTAAATGCGTGGAAGTAGGCACGTATTGAAGTGCGCACACACAAGTGCAAAAGCACGTGCCGTGAGTGAGTGCTTGCAGCAAGCTTGAGTTTGCTCTTCTATGCATTTGATTGCTCGGCAAGCAGCAGGTAGAGCTTTCTGAGCCATTTCCAGTTTTGCAACGTTAGGTAACGTCCGTCCCCTTCGAGGACAATGGTTGTTTTTCAGGTATTGCCAAGTTTGGCGTTCGCGGGCAAAGATGGCCCCAAATGTCTAGATGGCTTCCGTGGTGATGCTGTAAAGCTGTTAGCCTATGATACTGCATTTGCAGAGTGCGAGCGTCTCCCACTGTGCAGAGTCTGTAGGTAAATGCGCATCACAAACACATCATCGATAGCTGTATCCTCGACTTCAGCTACTGTGGCTCAATAACCGCTGCCTAGTACTTAATTTATGTGGACGAGGTGGGGCAGATGCCTAGCCTTCTCCATCGAGTGTAGTGGCAACACGTCCGTCAAGTGTATTCCCAATCAAATCGAAAACTCCGACGGACGAACCTTTCGATAATATTCGGGCAGCAGTGGACGGTTCGTAAGATTCTTCTGCAGATATTGAGTAATATCTGAAGGGGCCTTTTGCAAGGAAGGCCGTAATTTCCTTTTAACCTCGCCTTGCGTTTAGGGGCAGCGTTCTCGCAAATTGACCATGCATTGGCGAACCCCACATGGCATAAACGGGCAGTTGGTCTTCAGGACCCGAACGGTTCCTACTTGCCCGCTCTTGTTGCACAAGTTCCGTTCTAGATCTCGGGGGCAGGACTGAAGAAGTGGCACAAAGATTAGCCCCGTGACATTCTCCACTGTACAAACGTGGCCGGTTGGATGCAGTATCCGGCACTCTGGACTCGAGAGTAAGCAAGAGACTGCCTGCTAACCCCAGCGGCAATACAGGGACGAAGCACGGAGGAATATGGGACCGGCTCCAGAAGCTTCGTCCCTGTATTAACTGTAGGCGAGTATGCGTTATCTTGAACAGGAGCATGCGCTTAAATGGATTTCTCCATAGTGCAGGGGGGAGCAACCCTCTCGAGCCCTTTGCCACGACGACGTTCCCACATAATAGCCCTAACCCTAAACACCCAATTCTTCAATATTAGCACCAATACTCCCGACAGGTCCGGTGGCCCTGCGCACATGCGCTCGCTGCGCAGGAAGGACTACTAATCAGCCCTACGCGCAGCACGATTCTGGAGGCGACTGAATAACGTGGTACATAATGTTTTGACAACAAGGAAAGGATGAGACACTGCAGACAGAAGGCTCCTTTGCATGGCCTTATTAAAAGACAACCGATAGTACAATTCTTTGGAGGCTGCTGTCGATTCTGCATTATCGTTTGAAGAGTGTAGCACAACTGGGGTCTACGGGCATTGCAGACCTCAAATTCCATTCATATGCTATGAAGTTCATAATAAATGGTATTAAATTATTTGGCCTAGCAAAATTTCTCCGCCTAAGCCGAGGGAGTTAGTTGCTGCAATCAACAGTGGACTCCTGCGGGCTTTGCGCCGCAGTCGCATTACTTGATCTCCTGAGAGGCGCAATTCCACCCTTGCATAATG
>NW_013566407.1:0-1026 GCF_000499605.1 Eimeria maxima | reverse complement strand
TTATATATAAAATAAATAAATAATAGATAACTTGCATCTGTTAAGAAAGATAGAAAAAAGGGGATTATTTATTCTTATGCTTTTTCTTCTTCTTTTCCTTCCTTTTCTTCTTATTATATAATTATATAATTATAATTATTATTTATTTATTTATTTATTTATTATTTATATAATGCTATTTATGATTATGTTGTTAGTTTAAAGGAAATGCACATTATATTATAGTAGTATATTATTATAAATATATTTATATTTATTATATATAATTATATATAATTATATATAATTATATATAATATATATGTATATATATATTATTATATTGTATATTACTATTTAATTATTTATTTCCTTTCTTTTCTATTAATGTGCTTGCCTTACATAATACAACTTTTAATACCCGACATGCATGCATGCATTCATGCATGCAAGCATGCATGCATGCATGTGTGCACACAATTTATAATTGCATGCATGCATGCATGCGTGCATGCATGCATGCATGAATGCATGTATGCAACGATTTATGCATGCACGTATGCATGCATGTATGTATGCAACGATGCACGCATGCACGCATGAATACGTGTATGCATGCAACAATGCATGCATGCGTGCATGCATGCATGCATGCGCGGCAATAACTGCAACAAAGGTCTTTGCCTTTTATATTCATTTTGTTGCAGTTCCCTTCTTCCTTCTTAGCAAACAAATATATATATAATATATATTTTATTATATATTTTATATGCTACACTATATACTATATATGTTATGCAGGCATGCATGCATGCATGCATAACGTGCTTGCATGGTTTCTAGGTGTACGTACACCTGAAGAGAGAAAGCAGTAGCTTAAATATATATTAGCCTATTAATACAAATCTAATTATTCTTCTTAGTAGATTTTGTTCGTTTATTTAGCTATTTGTTTACCCTAAATATAAAATATTTATTTATTAGACAGGGAAAAAGGAAGAGAAGAAAGAAGAAAGAAAGAGTATATATATATATATATATATATAT
>NW_013566406.1:0-1389 GCF_000499605.1 Eimeria maxima | reverse complement strand
CTCCTCCCCCTCCTCCCCCTCCTGAGCATATCTTTGTGCATCTTCAGCACAACCATGACCACAGAATCGAAACTAGGCCTCCCAGGCCCCCACACCACCACCATCATCACCACCCTCCCAGTCCCCCCCATCACCACCATCATCATCACCCTCCCCCTCCCGTTGTCTTGATCCCTGTCACTACTACCACCACCTGCCAGCCAGCCCCTCACCCGCACCCACCCCACCACCACCACTATCCCCACTACCACTATCCCCATGGGCATCACCACTACCCTTACTCTTGGTAGCTATCTCAACATGCCAAAGTGGCATGAGTCGCCCTAAGGGCCACCTTTGAACAGACAGGTTCCTGTAATACTAAGGTTCTGATTCTCGCTCGAATTGCACTTCTTTAGATTGAGGGTAAGAAGTTTGTGGAATGGATGGACCTCACCGGATGCTTCAGTGCAGACTCCAGCCTTCATTTCACCTTTGCATCTTAAACCCTCATCTAGCCAGGTGAGGATGCGCTGGTTCTAAGATGCACAGATCATCCCAAGCAGAATGCCTAGTTTTGCACACTGCGCATCTGTCCGTACGATAGGACAAACTTGGGAGGTAAGTTGGTTTGTAGCGTCTTGCCGAGCAGAGACCTTACTGTAGTGCATGGCTTCTTCGTCCTGCCTACCTTTTACCGTCTTTCAGCTAAGCGGCAGGTGGCCATTTTTGGGTTATCGCTACAAAACAGGCTACCTCCTGGAGGTTGCCAAAGAAACAGCTGCAGCATTTTCAGGTGGCCTCCTCTACAGCAGATTATGTTCAGCTACCTTGGTCGTTTCGGATCAAATGAAACTACAAACTAATTGACCTGGGAAAGGACCCGGAGTACAAGCATGTGTGCAGGTACCTCCGACAGGATTAGACGCCGACATTTTGCTGAACAGGTTCGGCAAATTGCAGCTCCCACTGCCTCAAATCCGTATGTCAAACAAAATACAGGTCTCGATGCTGGAGACCCATCTCTTTTGGGTAGCCAGGCACTGCCGTTGATTGTTCCTACGTTTATATGCCCACTTAGAGTTGTTAGCCGGAGGGAAGGAGATACTACCCACTCTAGGACATGGCGTTTGCTTAGCTTTTGCACAAGCAGCAATTCTTGCACTTGGAAAAGCCATTAGGCAGGCCGCCCACTATGCACGCCTCTTTCACCTACTGCAGAGTATGTGGAAGTGGTGAATCTAAAGCTGCAATGACTAGGCGCCCTACGGGAAATCTCATCCATTATATAAAGGCACCGATTCAATGCGAGTGTAAGCAACTATATTTTACTAGGTCAGGCGTGAGAATCAGGTTGCAATTCCCATGTTTGCAGCACTATTCGGCACAACGAACCTTCGCCCCATTTCG